>NC_080800.1:32387105-32687105 GCF_028018385.1 Neofelis nebulosa | reverse complement strand
CATAAGGCTTTCCAAATGTGTGATGTTCCATAGCTATTATTTTTTTATGCACTCTAGACTTCTCTTTCTCCAGTTTCTGCCATCAGGTCCTTTGCATGGGTCTCAGGTTAAGGCCCAGCTCATAGTACGTGCTCAGTAAGTGTTAATGCCTCTCAGGGCAGGCGTAAATCTATCAAAGTAATTTCATTCGGTTTGAGTTACTAAATATCTGTGCAAGCTGAAGTTAAAAAGGGCAGCCGTTTACCAACCTGGGGGAAATCCAGGAACACAGATTACACACATTAACTACCACTCTGCAAAACTCTCTCTGGCTTTGATCCACTACCAAATGTGTCGGTTTTTGAAATGTTCATGAATAGAACACACATATGATCATGGCTTCGTTATGGCTCCACTTACATCGGTGCAAGCTGACACGGACATGGTAGGGGAATAACAGTGAACTTGCACAAGTAAGTTTATAACCCACCCGAAATCAGAAAACTGCAGTGGGGCACCTTCTCATAGTTCACCAATGTAGTCAGTGGGTTTATTAGCTCATAAACTGGGAATGAATGTACAGAGGCTGTCAAATTGGTGCCAATTTTACACAACTCCAATTAATTTTCAAACCATAATGACTAGAAAAAATGAGAGTATGATGAAGTAATCGAGGGAAGAGAGAACAGGACTTCTCTTCCTCCCTTCTAAATGGGATTAATATGGGTTGTATAAGGTTTATGTGTCTCATATAACAGAAGTTTTACAGATGGGGGAGGAAGGGAGACTGCTCTGATAGACTGATGTCCACAACAAGTAGCACAAGAGAAGCATCCTCAGAGTAGAGTCGTGGCCTATTTCCCCCAGGTTGGTAAACGGCTGCCCTTTTTAACTTCAACTTGCACAGATGTTTAGTAAATCAAACCGAGTGAAATTACTTTGATAGATTTATGTCTGCCCTGAGAGGCATTAACACTTACTGAGCACCTACTATGTGCTGGGCCTTAACCTGAGACCCAAGTGATCAAAGCTGAGCAAGGTACAATCCCTGTCCCTGAAGCACTCGCCATATAATAAGGGCCACCACCAAGAGAATAACCAAGGACAATGGGGTAACACCTATGGGAAGAGCACATTCAACTATATGAGGATACCAATTAGGACATTCTAAGAATTGGCAAGTAAGGACGCCAAGCTAGAAACCAACGGGCAACAGGCACCTCATATTCTAAAGAGAGCCACAAAACAAATGGAGAGACCTTCTGTCACCTCAGTGTTCTTCAAGGATTGCTTCCTGCACTGGGAACATAATGGACAAAGGTCTGATGGTAAAAGACAACAATGTCTGATATTTATATCAGAGCCAGGGAGTGAGAGAATATTAGGGTTCTTGGCTACAAACAACAGGACCCTCTCCGGATTGTTTTAGGAAAAGAGATTTATTAAAGGAGATAAGGCAGCTTATAGATTCCTTGAGGTGGCTAGAGAATCAGGCTTGGAGGTTACACAGCTAGCAACTCATCTGCTGACAGGCAACACTTGCACGGAGACCTCTGCCAACTCGAGGTTCCGTTGTCAGGCAAGGCTATTCTGTACTCCTCTTCCTTCCTTACGAAGCTCTCTTCCTAATTGGCCTTGCTTGAATGCATCTCATTGATAGGAGCTAATCTTGGGACACTGTAGTCACAATGGAAGCCAGAAAGGTGAGCTCTGGTTTCTGGCCTGAATCAGTGGGAAATCACCAACATATAGAAATAGTGTTCAAAAAATATCAAGTGTCCACAAAGACGGCCACTCCAGAGGGTTTTTTTTAAATGTGTTTTTAATTTTCAATGGTGAGATGTGACTAGCACTACTAAAGAATGAAAATTTCTGCTGAAAATATCTCTAACAAACATACATCTCCTGGTGCATCTGGATGGCTCAGTCGGTTAAGCAATCCAACTTTGGCTCAGGTCATGATCTCACAGTTCATGGGTTCGAGCCCCATTTCGGGCTCTGGGCTGACAGCTCATCACCTGGAGGCTGCTTCAGATTTTGTGTCTCCCTCTCTCTCTGCTCCTCCCCCTACTCATGTTCTGTCTCTCTCAAAAATAACTAAACACTAAAAAAATTTAAATATACACCTCTTTGGTTTATATCACCTGCTTTTAATTACTGAGCAATTGCCACTGACAATCATTCTAAGCCAGTCAGGAAGGAAATTATTCTGAGACAAAATTCATATTTTACCTAAAATTAAAAAGAGAGGGGAGTATAAAACTGGCAGTATACATGTAATTATATTTTATTTATTATTATTATTATTATTATTAGAGAGAGTACAAGTGAGGGAGAGGGGCAGAGAATCCTTTTAAGTTTATTTATTTGAGAGAGAGTGTACACATGCAAGGGAGGGGAGGGAGAGAAGAGTAAGGGGGGGAGGAGCAGAGAGACAGAAGGAGAGAGAGAGAATCCCAAGCAGGCTCTGCACTGTCAGCACAAAACCAGATGTGGGTCTCGAACTCACAAATGTGAGACCATGACCTGAGTTGAAGTCAAGAGTCAGATGCCTAACCAACCGAGCCACCCAAGCGCCCCATGGGAGACAGAATCTTAAGCAGGTTCCACACTCAGTGAAGAACCCAATGCAGGGCTCGATCCCATGACCCTGGGTGGAATCATGACCTGAGACAAAATCGAGAGTTGGGTGTCCGACAAAACTGAGCCACCCAGGTACCCCCACGTGTAAATATATTCATGCCAACTTACTACCTTAGATGAAACTGAGCAAAACAAGGAAACGCTAAAAGAAATTCTTCAAAGGAAGCGTTGAGGCTGTTTTGTTCTAAGGTCTTTTGGATCTTGCCAGAGTGTAGTTCCTAGGAGTGTACAGCCATTGAGGAAGGGGCTGAGGGTTGTTCTAGTTGTAATTCCCACTTTCCTCACATTCTTGGGTATTTAAAATGTTTCCATAGGAAACTGTGGTCATCTGTTAGGTGGAAGGGTTTCATCTGATTTGAGAGAAAGGCAAATTTTACTGCTAGCAAAGCCATCTAAATGTTAAAGAAGAAGGGTGGACAGCAGACCAGGGCCTCTGTTCAGTAATCCATGAAGAGTGTGTTTGTGAGTGGGATTTGGGGGCCTCCATCCAAAATCTTGTTTGGTCATTTTGTGTACTTTGACTTTTCATTGAAGTAGAGCATACATACAGAAAAAGGCACATACACAGCTCACTGAATTTTATGAAATAAATATCCATGAAACCAGTACCCAGATCAAGATTAAAAACATTACCTTCAGGCAGGCTTCATGAATGCTGACTTGTGCAGTTGCATGGCACCAACACCTACAAGGTCTCTGCACTTGATTCAATGCTCTACTGCAGCTGTCTTGAAATTCTTAGTAATTTTTAGCAAGGGTCCTATATTTTTCTTTTGTACTGGGTCCTGCAAATTATATAGCTGGTCCTGCTCACCAGCATCCCAGAGCCCCCCATCCTCATGCCCTTTACTAGTCACTAACCCTCCCTGTCACTGTTTTCAGATCCTGTTTTTCCACTTTATGTAAAAGAAACAATACAATGTGTGCTCTTTTGTGACTGACTCCATTTATGAAGCATTATGTTTTTCAAATGTTCTCACGTATTGTGTGTAGTTGTAGGTCATTTATTCTCATTGCCATATCATGTTGCATTGTGTGGATATACAATTTTTTTATCCATTCTACCGGTAACGGGCATTTGGGTAGTTGCCAGTCTGGGGATATTTCCTATAGTAGCACTGCTGTTCTTGTATATGTATTTGCTTATTTGTTCATGGTTTTAAACTAGGAAAATTTAATGTTAGGTATAGCACTTAAAAATATCTTTATGTATGGTTTTAGGCTGCCAGTTTTGGTAAAAGTATCCACGTTTAAATTAGAGAAATAAATATTTGCTCAAAACAGTAAGATATCTGGTATACTCTGGACACAGTTTAAGATACGATACACATTGTAAGAGAATATTTGTGCACTACAACCACAGCAGACACAAAATTTTCCAGTTTTATCCTCTCAATTTATTTTTGCTATGTACACATCTTTTAACAAAAATATGTGTGATATTATGCAGTCATAAGAAAGGATGAAACTGTGCCATTTGTGACAACATGGATGGACCTAGAGGGTATTATGCTAAGTGAAATAAGTCAGACTGAGAGTGACAAATACCATACGATTCCACTCATATGTGGAACCTAAAAAAATGAATAAACAAACAACAAAACGAAGAACCAGATTTAAATACAAAGAAGAAAATGATGGTTGCTCAACAAATGGTGTTGGGAAAACTGGACAGCCACATGCGAAAGAATGGAACTGGACTACTTTCTTTCACGATACACAAAAATAAACTCAAAATGGATTAAAGACATAAATGTGAAACCTGAAACCATAAAAATCCTTGAAGACAGCACAGGCGGTAATCTCTCTGATATCACCTGTAGCAACATTTTTCTAGATGTGTCTCCTGAGGCAAGGGAAACAAAAGCAAAAATAAACTATTGGGACTACATCAAGATAAAAAGTTTCCACACAGCGAAGGAAACAATCAACAAAACTAAAAGGTAGATTATGGAATGGGAGAAGGTATTTGCAAATGACATATCCAATAAAAGGTTAGTATCCAAAATATATAAAGAACTGATACAACTCAACACCCAAAAAACAAATAAGCCGATTAAAACTGGGCAGAAGACACAAATAGATACTTCTCCAAAAAAGACATCCAGATGGCCAAAAGACACATGGAAAGATGCTCAACATCACTCACCATCGGGGAAACACATTTCAAAACTACAATGCAATATTACCTCACATGTGTCAGAATGGCTAAAATAAAACACACAAGGGACAACAAGTGTTGGTGAGGATGTGGAGAAAAAGGAACCCTTTTGCACTGCTGGTGGGAATGCAAACTGGTGCAATGTGACTGGTGCAGTCACAACGGAAAACAGTATGGAGGTTCCTCAAACAAAAAAACAGAACTACCCTATGACCCATAAATTGTACTACTAGGTATTTACCCAAAGAATACAAAAATACTACTTCAAAGGTATACATGTACCCCTATGTTTATAGCAGCATTATCTACAATAGTCAAATTATGGGAAGAGCACTAGTGTTCATTGACTGATGAGTGGATACACACACACACACACACACACACACACACACACACAGGAATATCACTCAGCCATAAAAAGAATGAAATATTACCATTTGCAGTGATGTGGATGGAGCTAGAGAGTATTATGTTAAGCAAAACAAGTCAATCAGAGAAAGACAAATACCATATGATTTCACTCATGTGGAATTTAAGAAACAAAACAAATGAGCAAAGGGGGAAAAAAAGAGACAGGCAAACCAAGAAACAGACTCTTAACTATAGAGACTATGGTAACTGATGGTTACCAGAGAGGAGGTGGGTGGCAAGATGGGGGAAATAGGGGATGGGGATTAAAGAGTACAATTATCATGATGAAGAAAGAAAGAAAGAAAGAAAGAAAGAAAGAAAGAAAGAAAGAAAGAAAGAAAGAAAGAAAGAAAGAAAGAAAGAAAGAAAGAAAAGAAAAGGGGGGAAGGAGGGAAGGAGGGAGGGAGGGAGGGAGGAAGGAAGGAAGGAAGGAAGGAAGGAAGGAAGGAAGGAACGAGAGAAAGAAAGAAAGAAAGAAAGAAAGAAAGAAAGAAAGAAAGAAAGAAAGAAAGAAAGAAAGGAGGGAGGAAAGAAAAAAAAAACAAGAAAAAATGATGGTTGCCAGAGGGAAGGAGGTCGGGTATGGCCAAAATGGGTGCAGAGGAGTGGGAGATACAGGCCTCCAGTTATGGAATGAATAAGTCATGGGACTAAAAGACACAGAATAAGGAATATAGTCAATGGTATTCTAATAGCATTGTATGGTGACAGATTGTAGCTACATAGTGCTGAGCATAGCATAATATATACACTTGTCAAATCACCATGTTGTACACCTGAATAACATTGTGTGCCAACTACATTCAAGTAAAAAATATAAAATATTTTTAAGTTAAAATTTAAAAAAATATGACATACACCTAAGCATGGAATTGCTGGGTGATAGGGCACGTGCATGGTCAGCTGTAGTAGACACTACCAAGTTGTCTTCCAAACTAATTATACAAAAGTGCACCCCCAGCAGCAGCCTTTGCAGTTCACCTCCTCGCTGGGCCTTGTTTTAAGTCCTATGCTATGATGACATCTGCTGGTGGTTAGTGTGACCCTCTCACACCAAAGCTGTTAGATGTAGGAAATAACAGTTCTTTTTAAGATGTGAAGATCTTACCTTTCCCACCGTAGATCCAGTTGAATGCATTCATTTTTATGTTTCATGTTATGCATCTAGAGGGGAAAACTCAAGGGTATAAAGAATATGTATTAAACATGCACAGAACTTTCTACAACAGAGCCGCAATAGCACCAAGACCCATGGCGAGGGTCAGAAGAGGTTAACATAGGATTATAGTTAGATATCGGGCACTTCAAATTTTGATCTTACCAAATTTTCCATGTCAAAATGTACTCAAGTGCTATTGGTAATTCATCAGATGTATAACATATTTGGAGAAAGCCCATTTACTAGGAATAGAGTAGTTGTTGAGGACTGCATGTTGAATAATATAAATATGTCCCCTTCCCTCTGGGAGCTTACTATCTAGCTGGCAGAGAACTATACAAGTTCTACTTAAAAGTGTGACCACTATTAAGATAGGTCCACATATTATTGGTTAAAGATGTACACTTAAGTTAGACTGCTGGGGTTTGGAGTCTGACCCCATGCTTAATAGCTTAATGGTATAAAGCAAGGTTTTTAAAACTACTTTGTATTTCAGTTTCTTCATATATAAATGGGGGATAATAACAGAACAGACCTCATAATGATTTTGTGAAGATTCAATGAGTGTAAATGTACTTAGCATTAGTGACCAACACATAAGTGCCATTTGAGGTGGTTGCCATTATCATTGTGTTTAGGGAAGTGTAGGGTTAGGGAAAGTTAGAAGAGGACAAAAAGGAATAAAGACTGTATTTGAAAAAAAAAGAGGGACGCCTGGGTGGCTCAGTCAGTTAAACCTCTGACTTCTTGCTCAGGTCATGATCTCGCGGCTCGTGAGTTCAAGCCCTGTGTCAGGCTCTGTGCTGACGGCTCAGCCTACTTCAGATTCTGTGTCTCCCTCTCTCTCTGCCCCTTCCCTGCTCACTAGCTCACTCTCTCTCTCTCTGTCTCCGTCTCAAAAATAAATAAAAACAGTAAAAAAAAAAAAAGTTTAACAACAACAACAACAACAAAAAAGAAATGAAGACTGCATTTGAATGTCTAGGTCAGGTAGTCTTGGGTTAAAAAGAGGGAAGAAGACAATTTCCTTGATCAAGTAATGTATATGAAACTTAACTAATTGCAAGCATTAGTGAAGGAATGGAACTCTGCATACCTTCTTGGTTCTATCTCTGTTCAAGTCATCCATTGCTGCATAACAAATCATCCTAAAACTTACCAGCTGAAGACAACAATTCACGCAGACCCTCATGGTTCTATGTGTTGACTCTGCTTAGCTGGATGTGTCTCACTTAGAGCCTCTTATTTGGTTGGAATCAGATGCTGGCTAAGGCAAGAGTTTTCAGAAGGCTCTATTGGGAGGGATGTCGGAGATGTTGCACTCACAAAGCTGGCAGTTGCTGTTTGGCTGTTGACAGGGAACATAACTAAGTCTCTTGACTAGAGCATCTACAAGTCCTCTACATGGCTTGAGTTTCTCACAGAATGGCAACGGGGTCCAGAGAGAAGGGTTTCCCCAAAGTGAGCATTCCAAGGGCCCAGGTAGAAGTTACCAGGCTTCTGAGACCTACCTGCAGGCCTTAAGTCCCAGAATGCCACTTCTACCATATTCCATTAGTTAAACAGAGCCAGCCCAGAGTCAGTGTGGGATGTGACTGCACAAGGCCAGGAATACCAGGAGGTGAATCATTGGGGGCCATCTTGTAAACTGGCTACCATTACCAGGAATTCCTACACTGGAGGTGAAGTCAGAGTCACAGGCTGCAACTCAGACCCTATCAACTAGCTAATCACTCTGGGACTTGCCTTTCTCATTTGCAAGTTAAAGGGACTAGACTAGATGACCATTAGTATCCCTTATAACCCTATGATTCTCCATGTATTTCTCAGTCACTAAGTATCTTATTATCTTAACCCCCTTTTGTTTTTAGTCCATTTAATAACACTCACCATTTAATGAGGATGTTGTTTATTAGATGCTATTTGTAGAAGCCTACAAAATTTTGCAGAAGCAATTAGTAACTGGAATCAAATATGTTCTTTTTTTTTAAAGCATTTTTAAATGTTTATTTATGAGAGAGAGAGAGAGAGAGAGAGAGAGCAAGCAGGGGAGGGGCAGAGAGAGAGGGAGACACAGAATCTGTATCAGGCTCCAGGCTTCTGAGCTGTTAGCATAGAGCCTGATGCAGGGCTTGAGCTCACGAACCGTGAGTTCATGACCTGAGCCGAATTTGGCTGCTTAACCAACTGAGCCACCCAGGTACCCCATCAAATATGTTTTTTATGGAAACCTCCAAACCACCTATTTTTTGTGGGCAGCCCTACTGTCTCGTGCTACTAAAATTAAAAATTGAGTCAGATAAATGGTAGATAAATTGGCAGGGGACTCCTCAATTTTTATAATCATAATTAATTTTAAACTTCCACATGCATGCCTGAATCACTGATTCTCGGAATTCTGAGTGAGTTCCAACATTAGAGTGTGGCTGTTTATATTTTAAGTTTAAACTAACAAAATCAACATTTATCAGAAACATAAACAGGACTAGAACATAGCATTACGTAACTGTCTGCCAAAAAATGCCATTTTTACAGAGAGTAGTATTTTCGCTATTGAATGAATTGAGTTCATCATGTGCCAGTGGGATGCCTCTGGAACTTGTTTCTCTTTATTCTGCCAGCTCAGGTTCCCAACTTTTTGCCCCAAGGTTTGATTCACTTCTTTGGATGCAAGAGGCAGCCTGTGAATCTTCTGCAACCAAAGAAATCACTTCATGCTCAGCTTCTTGCCATTTTATGGACAGAAGACTACAGGTGTTCCTTTGAGGTCTGGCTATAATGTTCATCAAAAAAAAAATTTTTCCCTTTATCGATGTCACAGCCTCAGAGCCGGAAACAATGAAAAGTTGGGTTAGTTTCCAGAATGCTTCTCTTAGACCAGACAGACACCATTATCATCACCTTCTTGTTTCCATTCTCCTGTTGGGTAAACCCACTATACAGTCTCTACACAGAGACGTTTTTACTTCTCATAATTTCAGTGTCCTGAATCACATGTGCTGAGACTAGTTTAGATTCTGCCATGAAACTTTTCTAAGGTTGTCCCTATCTCCTTAGAATCTTATTTTGTAAGTTATTTTTTTATTTAAAAAATGTGTCTTTATTTATTTTTGAGAGACAGAGCACGAGCAGGGGAGGGGCAGAAAGAGAGAGGGAGACACAGAAACTGAAGCAGGCTCCAGGCTCTGAGCTGTCAGCACAGAGCCCGACGCGGGGCTCGAACTCACCAACCGCGAGATCATGACCTGAGCTGAAGTCAGACGCTTAACTGACTGAGCCACCCAGGTGCCCCTATAAGGAAGTTATTTACAAATTTTGCTGTTACCACTTTCAAAGAAAACCTGTGTTACAGTAGTTTTTTTGTTTGTTTGTTTGTTTGTTTAAACCAAATAAACTTTAGTTCAATTTAGTAAATGAGTGAGACTTGCAGGACTGCCAATCAGTAAACTAATTTCTCTAATACGGTATAATATGGAATGCCTGCAACATTTCAGTCTACTTTCCTATTCCTAAATTGGGATGTGAAATTAAGGGCTAAAGTATAAATCTTCCAGGATTTTAGACATCTTATTAAGAGAGAGAATGCCTTCCTTTGCCTCCTGAACCATTTGCATAAAGGTACAACATACCCTGTGAGCCTCCTCACCAATGCTCTCTCTCTCTCTCTCTCTCTCTCTCTCTCTCTCTTACACACACACACACACACACACACACACACACACACACACCACTAATGTATAATTTCAAGTTCCTGCCACCACTTTCAAACTCATTTGAAAAATTAAACTATTTTAGACACTCAGAAGTCCTTGATTATGACTATGGTTTATTATTTATAAACTAATACATACATGTTCATTTACCTGAAACAAAACAACAAATGGAACACTTGACTACCAAAATTTACTGACTCCAGAGACAATGTCAACTTCAGGGAGAGAGTTGGATGACTTCTCCAACTCACACCCAAAATTGACAGAAATAACTTCATCCTGATTATCGCCCTCAGGCTATTTAGAGCAAGCTGAGCCATTTGTAATGCTTAAAAATACTACAAGCGTATTCTGCCATCCATTAGTTCTGTTTTTATGATCAAAGAAATTTAAATGCAATGCTATAAACTTCGGAAGGGCAATTGTAAAATGAAATTTACATGTGGCAGTGAAGCTAAAGAATTTAATGTCTAATATTTCATTGTGTTTGAGCAAAATCATCTTCTAATTTAGTTCAAAGTTCCATTCTTAGTGAAAGAACATTATCAACAATAAACAAATGCAGTTTACATTTCAAAGTGACTTTTTTACATGTAATTCTTATGTTTAAGTGGCCTCATTTTCACAGAAACAATAGAGGATGAAAAAACAGGCACTGAACTTGAAGGCCTCAATTAGACTCTAAACACTGCCACACTTTGGCGGAGTGATTGTAGGCAAGTTCATCTCTCTGAGTCTGTTTTGTCACCTGTACACTGAGAGCACTGGACTAGTATGTTAGTTAGGACGTAAGTTATCTCTTTCTCTCATGTAGATGTCTAGGTACAAGCATCAGCGGGTAGTGTGGTAACTTCAGGGTAACAGGGCCCCAGAAGCCTCCAATGGGAAAGTTCACATCCCATTGGTCAGAACTTAGTTACCTGGCCCAATTAGCTGCAAGAGATACATGGCATACAAGTGTTTGTACTGGGTAGCCTCGTGCCCAGCTAAATACTGGAACTTCTATGAAGTGCAAAGAAGAGATGGAAAAAATATTGGGGGACAAATGGCAATGTTTACTTACCACAATAAGATAGCCTTTGAAGTCTCCTCTAGGGCTACACTTCTCAGGTTCTAAGCTGTGATTTTTGCTTTCAAATATAGAGTCTTTGGATTTGTAAATTCTGCTCTTAGGAGATAGTTTATGAATTAGGAAATAAAGATATGCTACTAACAGATGAAAAGTGGTATTTTATAAGAATATCAGCAGACTTCCCACTGATCTAGATTGAGAAGACATGCCAGGCTTTCCCTCAAATGGCCACTGATGTGTACACTGAGCTACATGGATTTGCCAATACTTAAAGTATTCTGATTTACAAAAGAATTCCATACGATTCAACCTTAATATATTCATATGCTTCATGTAGAAGGAGTATGCCAAACACCTAAGGATAATTATAAAATAGCACTGCCAATCATAATTAAATAAGGTATGACTATTTCAAGAAAAATTTAAAAACTGGGTTCTTCATAGTATAGTTAACCCCTGAACAACATAGGTTTGAACTTCATGGATCCACTTATGCACGGATTTTTTTTTTCTATAAATATATTGGAAAAATTTTTGGAGATTTGTGAAAATTTGTAAAATCTCTCAGACAAACCATGTGTTAGGGACATATCACAAATTCATAAAAAGGTAGGTTTATCAGGAATGCACCAAATATAGATATTAGCCTATTTTATCATTTACTATCATAAAATATATAAATCCATTATAAAAAATGAACATTTATTGAATCTTATGCACACTTACAGAACATACACGGCACCATTTGCGGTTGAGGGAAATGGAAACAGATGTAAAGATGCAATATTAAATCATAACTGCATAAAAGTAACTGTAGTACAAATTGTACTACTGTAACAGTGTCACAGCCACCTCCTGTCGCTATTGTCATGAGCTCAAGTGTTGCGAGTATTCACTTAAAACACCATGAGCTATTAACCGTCTCCATGTGAGCAGTTTATCTCTCCAGGAAATTGTGTATCACGGCAAAAAGTGGTCTCTTGTGGTTCTCATGTATTTTTCATCATGTTTAACGCAATACCTCAAACCTTGAATAACAGCATGGGATCCATACAAGGTGGCACCAGTGATGCTGGAAGTGTTCCCAAGAAGCAGAGAAAAGCTATGACATTCCAACAAGTTGAATTGCTTGATATATACTGTAAATTGAGGTCGGCAGCAGCAGGTGCCCATTCTTTCAGGATAAATGAATCCAGCAGAAGGATCATTGTAAAAATAAAAAAGGAAATTTGTGAAGCCATGACTGCAGCAATGCCAGCAGGTGTGAAAATCCTGCGCTTTTTGCAAAATATCTCTATCTTGTATTGAAATGTAGCTTTTGTGTGGGTACAGGATTGCTGTAGGAAAGGCATACCTATGGATTCTAATAGGATTTGGGAAAAAACAAAGTCATTATACAACAACTTAAAGCAAAAGGGAGGTGAAGGATCTAAAGCTGGAGAATTTCATACCAGCAACGGATGGTTTGATAATTTTAGAAAGAGGTTTGGCTTAAAAATGTCAGGATAAGGGGCGTCCGGTGGCTCAGTTGGTTAAAAAATGTCAAGACAAGAGAGGAGAAGCAGCTTTTGCCGACAAAGAGGCAGCAGATGAGTTCCCAGGCACCATGAAGAAAATTATTAAGGAGAAAGACTATCTGCCTGAATAGGTTTTTAAACAGACAAAAGTGCCCTATGCTAGGAAAAAAAAATGCTTTATTAGTAAGGAAATGAGCACCAGGATTTAAGGCAGGAAGAGATAGGCTAACTACTGTTTCGTGCAAATGCAGTTATGATCAGGAGTGTCCTTGTTTATAAAGCTTCTAACCCCGGAACCTTGAAGGGAAAGATGAACACTGGCTGCTAGTCTTCTACTTGTACAACAAGAAGGACTGGACAATGAGAACCCTTTTCGTAGACTGGTTCCATCAGTGCTTGTCCCTGAGATCAGGAAGTACCCAGCCTATAAGAGATTGCCATTTAAAGTTCTTTTGATATTGGACAATGGCCCCGGCCACCCAAAACCCCATGAGTTTGACACCAATGGTGTCAAAATGGTCTGCTTGCCCCCAAACGCAACATCTCTAATTCAGCCTCTGGAGCAGGGGGTCACAAGGACACTTACGGCTCATTGCACACATACACCACGGGAAGGATCGTCAACACTATGGTAGAGAACTCCGAACATCTTGAAGAATTCCACTATTGAAGATGCCATTGTTATGACAGGAAAAGCCATGAAAACCATCCAGCCCAAGACAATAAATTCCTGCTCGAGAGAACTGTGTTCAGTGTTTTGCATGACTTTATAGGATTTATACAGAGCCAGTCAAGGAAATCATGAAAGAGATCGTATCTATAACAAAAATGGTGGGGAGTAAAGGGTTTCAAGGTTTGGAACTTGGAGAAATTCAAGACCTAACAGACATCACCCCAGAGGAATTAACAGAAGACGACTTTGCAGGACATGAGTGCTTCCAAACCAGACAATGCCAGACAACGAGGAAGAAATGTAGAGGTAATGGTGCCAGGACACAAATCGATGCTAGACAGTCTGGCAGAAGGGCTTCAATTATTCAAGACTGCTTTTGACTTCTTTTCTGACACGGACCCTTGTGTGTGTCCACACACAAAGAACAAACCTTTTAGAGTCTCTAAAAGAAAAGAAGTGAGCTTTATTCGAGTCCAAGTTAGGGCAGCCGTCCGAGATACACAATCCTCACAAAGAAAAGAGTGCTTCGGGGAAGGCACACTTGGTGTAGGGTTATGTACTTTTCCGATATAAAAAGTTACAAATCACCATAAGACATTCCAGAAAGTTATAGACCTTACTTTAAGCTTTTAGTATGAGCAGATCTGTATGACTTCAGTCTCATTAGCACCAGGGAGGTTTTACTCTTCTCTTTAGGTTTGGAATGTTCTCTTGTAGGTCATTTGTCAACAAATCAGACCTACAATGTGTGCTCAAGGCAGAAAGAGCACCCACGCTCTGATGTTTTGCCAAATCATTCTGACCTTGGTAAATGTTAAAATATACCTTCCATGAGACCCCATGAGCAGGACCCACAAACATTAAATGTTGAAAATTTCCTTTATTTTATCATATGATAAAGGTACTTGTTTTGGAAAGCAAAATTATGAAAGGGAACACTGAAAGAAGGATTGGTGTCATACAGAAACAGTTTTGGAGACACGAACAAGAAAAAAAATGTCAGAAATTACGATGTGTTTCTGTAAACTTACACTGGGTGTGCCTGTGTCTCCTGCCTTCTCTTGCACCTCCTCCCTCTTTCTGCCTCTGCCACCCCTGAGACAGCAAGACCAACCCCTCCTTCTCCTCAGCCTGCTCAACACGGAGACCGGGATGAAGATCTTTCCAGTGATCCACTTCCACTTAATGGATAGTAAATAATCACCATGCTGGGCATGCCTGGGTGGCTCAGTCGGTTGAGTTTCCGACTTTGGCTCAGGTCATGATCTTGCAGTTAGTGAGTTCAAGCCCCGCGTCGGGCTCTGTGCTGACAGCTTGGAGCCTGCAGTCTGCTTTGGATTCTGTGTCTCCCTCTCTCTACCCCTTCCCTACTCATGCTCTGTCTCTCTCTCTCTGTCTCTCAAAGATGAATAAACGTTAAAAAAAATTAAAAAAAAACCACCATGCTGTACAGCTAATAAATTTAGCTGTTGCATATGTAAGTGTCTTCTTGTGAAAATCTAATAACTGTACCACAAGAAAAGTATGTTTTTGTCATCATCATGATCTAAGCATTCATCATGTAGAACACTGTGTGTGACACTTGGAAGTGGACAACCTATCCTTCCATAGGCATATGGTGAGTGGTATTTAATATAAAAAGAATAGTGTGTTAGTTTTCCTACTGTTTTATAACTTTGCTTTCAAAGAGTTATATTACCATACAGTATGCCTCCCCTCATAATTGGAGAAACTGTATCAGCCTATCATCACAGGAGGACTTTTAAAAATGTAACAATGTTTCCAATACTGTATCATGAATATGACTATAATACTGTACTGCATGCCATAACATTTTATAATGATTCACTCATTAGTGTATAGGCTAGGCTACCATAAGGCAATCCTATCAATTACACTAGGCTTCAAGGGAAACAAAAGCAAAAATGAACTACTGGGACCTCATCAAAATAAAAAGCTTCTGCCACAGCAAAGGAAACAATCAGAAAAACTAAAAGGCAACTGACAGAATCGGAGAAGATATTTGCAAATGACATAGCAGATAAAGGGTTAGTATCCAAAATCTATAAAGAACTTCTCAAACTCAACATCCAAAAAACAAATCATCCAGTGAAGAAATGGGCAAAAGACATGAATAGACACTTTTCCAAAGAAGACATCCAGATGGCCAACCGACACATGAAAAAATGCCCAACATCACTCATCATCAGGGAAATACAAATCAAAACCACAATGAGATACCATCTTACACCCGTCAGAATGGCTAATAGTAACAAGTCAGGCAACAACAGATGTTGGCAAGGATGCAGAGAAAGAGGCTCTCTTTTGCATGTTGGTGGGAATGCCAGCTGGTGCAGCCACTGTGGAAAACGGAATTCAGGTTCTTCAAAAAACTAAAACTAGAACTACCCTATGACCCAGCAATTGCACTACTAGGCATTAATCCATGGGATACAGGTGTGCTGTTTCGAAGGGACACACGCACCCCCATGTTTATAGCAGCACTATCAACAATAGCCAAAGTATGGAAAGAGCCCAAATGTCCATCGCTGGATGAATGGATAAAGAAGATGTGGTATATGTATACAATGGAGTATTACTCGGCAATCAAAAAGAATGAAATCTTACCATTTGCAACTACGTGGATGGAACTGGAGGGTATTATGCTAAGTGAAATTAGTCAGAGAAAGACAAATATCATAGGACTTCACTCATATGAGGACTTTAAGAGACAAAACAGATGAACTTAAGGGAAGGAAAACAAAAATAATATAAAAACAGGGAGGGGAACAAAACAAAAGAGACTCATAAATATAGAGAACAAACTGAGGGTTGCTGGAGGGGTTGTGGGAGGGGGGATGGGCTAAATGGGTAAAGGGCAGTAAGGAATCTACTGAAATCATTGCTTCACTCTATGCTAACTAATTTGGATGTAAATTTTAAAAAGTAAAAAATAAAGTTAAATTTAAAAAAAAAGAGTCTGTAACATTCTGACAAGCGAAAACATTTCCAGATCACCACAACATAATAACTGCCTCACAATGACTGGTTACAACCATGTGTGAAATTCAGTACTTAAAAAAAAATTTAGAGAAATTTCTTGTATTATTTCAAATAAAATCAAGTGGATTAAAAAAAACTACACTAGGCTACTGTAAAGCTACTGTTTTGCTGCTTCATTATCAGTATATAAATGATATACCCATAAACAAATATGAATTTATTTTTCACATTATCTTTTCATTTTTGATGTCTAGTGCTAGTAATAAGTATAACATCTAGCATAACCTCATGGTATTGAAAAATACATTTTTCTCTTATTTTCTTAATAACATTTTCTTTTCTGTAGCTTACTTTATTTTATTTATTTTTTTTTAAAGTTTTTTTTTTTTTTAACCTTTATTTACTTTCTTTGCACAGGCAATGGATGGGAGAGAGTCAGACAGAGCGGCAGGCACGGAATCCGAAACAGGCTCCGATCAATGGGCACGGAGCCTGACGTGGGGCTCGAACTCGCAGGTCGCAAGACTTCGACCTGAGATGCAGTCAGACGCTTAACCAACTGAGCCACCCAGGCGCCCCTGTAGCTTACTTTATGGTAAGGATACGATATATGTGTTAAGCAACCATTTATGTTTTCTGTAAGGCTTCTGGTCAACAGTAGGCTATTAGCAGTTAAGTTTTGGGGGAGTCAAAAGTTATGCACAGTTTGGGGTGCAGTCAGTTAAGCGTCTGACTCTTGATTTTGGCTCAGGTCATGATCTCACTGTCATGAGATTGAGCCCCCTATCGGGTCTGCGCTGACAGTGCGGAGCCTACTTGGGATTCTCTCTCTCTCTCTCTCTCTGCCCCTCCCCTGCTCATTCCCCCCCGCCTCGATAAATAAATAAACTTAAAAAAACAAGTTTTACACATATTTTTAACTATGCAGAGGGTTAGTGCTCCTAACCCCCCACCTTGTTGAAAGGTCAATTGTATTTTTTTTTCACCAACCCGTAATATTAAGACTCAATTTTATATAGCTCTTGTGTACTTGGGATGGAAATATGAAACTCTTAAGAACCATATATATTTATATATATTCCTGGAATATATTTATGACTGGACCAGTATTGCAAGATACTGGTCTTCTTAATATTTACAAAGGGGACCTAGAAATTCTTGTGTTTTTTTTTTCTTTTGACATAGCAAATATAAAAGAAATTTGAGCAAGCACTTCATCACCTCCATGTTTACTGGTATGAAGTCTGCAGTTTTATTTCTCCAAAAAGAAAGGGAAAGCACAGCCCATGACCTTTTGCTGACTGCAGTGCATTGTTCTTTAGAGCCGTTTCTTTTTTTTTTTTTTTCAACGTTTTTTAATTTATTTTTGGGACAGAGAGAGACAGAGCATGAACGGGGGAGGGGCAGAGAGAGAGGGAGACACAGAATCGGAAACAGGCTCCAGGCTCCGAGCCATCAGCCCAGAGCCTGACGCGGGGCTCGAACTCACGGACCGCGAGATCGTGACCTGGCTGAAGTCGGACGCTTAACCGACTGCGCCACCCAGGCGCCCCAATCTTTAGAGCCGTTTCTCATGGAACTGCCGATTTACATGAAATGATCTCTTAGCAACAATCACTCATCCAGAGTAAGACACTCTTTTTTTAATTTTTTTTTTTTTTTAGTTTATTTATTTTGAGAGAGAGATAGAGAGAGCAAATGGGGGAGGGGAAGAGAGACAAGGAGAGAGAGAATCCCACACCGGTACTGCGCTGTCTCCACAGAGCCCGATGCAGGGCTTGAACCTACAAACCCTGAGATTATGACCTGAGCCGAAACTAAGAGGTCGATATTTAACAGACTGAGCCACCCAGGCGCTCCATCTAAGTGCAACAAAGTTTTCATCTTTGAAACAGATCAGTTTGCCTTTCCAGTTATAAATACAAAATTTTTAAATGCACATTTAAAGGTCCCATGGTATTATTTGATTTAACAAACAGTTCTCAGTTTTAGAGATACATAATGAAATATTTGTGGGTAAAATGATAGGATATCTCATAGTTTCTTCAAAATAATAAGGGAGGAAGGGGAGAAATAATGCCATGAACTAATAATTGTTGAAGATGGAAGACAGGAACTAGGGAATTTATGGTAATATTCTACTTTTATGCACAATTGAAATTGACCATAATCAAGGAATAATTGTTTCCTCCTACCCCCCCCCCCCCCCACAGCACATATAGATAGAACAAAACATACTATTTCATGCAGGTATAGTGTCATCACAAAGTATTGCCAAAACAACTTTAAACGTTTGTATTTATTGTTAAGGTCCTTATAGAGCACTGTTCTAAGGTCATAAATCTTATTTAAAATAAGTAATATAACTTGAGAATAAAATCTGCTTAGTTCTCCCGCACATTTATACACCTCATAAGAAATGAGTTTCTAGTATTTGTACCATTTTTTATAGGTTACAGAACTTTCCCTGGTAGCCTTTTAAAATATTTATATACCACCATTGTTGGATAACTTAACATTGAGAAAATATTTTTCTACTCCTGACAAAAACAACAATACATAAATCTTTCCTTGTATGCAAAAATTACCTTAGACATTTGAAGAAAATAGAAGAGTGTGTACTTTTATTTTTATGTATAAGAAACATATGGTTATGCTTTTGGGGGAATTATTGATTGACAATATGAAAAATTATTTAAATTTAACTTCCAAAATTAACTTTACTCAAAACAATTCCCTTTGGCAATTAAGACTTCAAAAGCTGATGAGAGGCAATGATTTGACATCCCACTTAAAAATGTAACTTTATGGGGCACCTGGGTGGTCAGTCGGTTGGGCGGCCGACTTCAGCTCAGGTCATGATCTCACGGTCTGTGGGTTCGGACCCTGTGTCGGGGTCTGTGCTGGCAGCTCAGAGCCTGGAGCCTGCTTCAGATTCTGTGTCTCCCTCTCTCTCTGCCCCTCCCCTGCTTGCTGTCCGTCTCTGCCTCTCTCTCAAATAAAAAAAAAAAAAAAAAAAAAAAAACATTAAAAAAATTAAAAAATGTAACTTTACAAGTTATTACCTTAAACAACAAATGTATCGTGTAGGTCATGGCTACTTAAACCATTTCCCAGTTTTACAAAGCAACAATTTTATTCCATACGGCCCCATTGACTAAAAAAGTTAGCATTGAATTTGGAAACAATGAAATATGATTTGAAACTTGTCTCCTAACATGGAAGAGTCCAGAAAGTGTAATTTGTTTCTAATCTGTGAACATAATTAAGGGATCCAACTGCTAAAATGTGAACCATGACTTCAGACTCTATGCAGCTTTTCTCCCATCTATTCTCTCCTCAGAGACAATATAGTTCAGGGTCCTCAATCACTACCACCACCCTTTTCTCCCTCCCTTCCTCTCCCCTAACACATGTTATCATGTGACATTTTCCTGCACAACCCCAGACCCAAAGTTTAAATTCTATGACACAGTTTGATGGTGATTACTGGAGAGAGTGCGGGCAGTTAATACCAAGGATTTGGTATATGATCCGATAATGTGACTCATTTCCAGCATGTGGGCCCAGAGACTGACGGCTACTTTCATACATGTCCTCAATGACCTCATTCTCTACATACTTTTCATAGCCTTTTATCACATTTGCAACAAGGTATGCATTATTAATCACTTTCATCAGGACATAGCAACATAACATATGACATACTACACACTATCCAACCAGTATTCCAGATGATATTAATGGCACCAAATTGATGTTTTACCCTATTTCGTACTTTTCTCTCTTTATTGACTTTAAAAGCCCGATCATGCCCGAAACCTCCTTTACTTGTCTCAGTAATCTTCTACCCATGAGTTCATCTAATGGTTTATTCAAGTCATGAATATTTTGAAGCCACACACTGTCCTGGGAAAATATGTCCTTCACATTTCCTGTCTACTATGTAAAGTATGCATTGCTGTCTTTAATCTGAACGAAACTATCTTTTCTAAGCTTCCAAGGGTGACTCTTCACTCCATAATTTGAAAAACCAAGAAGCCTAGTTAATTTTCTCTATACACATTCATGAGCTTCAATCCTGCACTCATGTTAGGGTCTATCTTTGAAGCGTTCTTACTTAGAAAACCCACTCAGTAAAGTTCTCCAGCCGTTCAATTATACAAACTGCTGTCGCTGAAGGTGTTTCCAGCACTGCTAACAGTTTACTTGGTCTGTGATCAAAACTAAACAAGGAAATGTATGTGGGGAAAAAAATCAGTGTGCACAGACTCGTTCTGCGTGCGGCTGCAGCTCCAGGTGGGTGCTTTCTCTGCCCCAGAAACATCCCCACGTGCTACAACCACGTTCACCTACCTGTCAAGGGTGATGCAGCCATCTGGGGACACAGGGAGAAGAAGAAAAATAAGTCAGTGTGGATTTCTGTTGGGTGCCAGGCCATGTGGAAGTTTACATTTTGAGAGAGATGTTGCTTTGCCCCGACCAACACCAAGTCCAGAGCATATGATTTCATTCATTAGTCAGTTGGTTTGTTCATTTGTTAAATAATTCGTTTGTTAAAAATCTAGTATTTATTGAGCCGCTACTGTGTGTCATGCCCTGCTCTGGGTGTTGTTGAAACAATGGCGACCTTGCCTTCATGGCATTTATGGTATAGGTGGTTATATGTATTTCTCCTTCTGAAAGAGAATTTAATTGGCTAGCACTCATGTATATTAGAGGGCTGTATGTTAGAGGGCTGTTAAAAAGTGCACAGCCAATTAATGAGGAAGAGGAAGAGAGGGAGCAAGGTTTACTTAGTATTAGTAGCAGAGATATCCATACATTGCTAAACTTCATGTCCAAAAGAGTTTCAGGTGTAAGAATACTCATGAGGACAAAAGAGTCACTTTTCTCTGAGTCCATACTCCTGATTTTGCTGTGTTTAAGGACTCCTTTAAAAAAAATTTTTTTTAACATTTATTTTTGAGAGACCAGGAGAGACAGAGCATGAGCAGGGGAGGGGCAGAGAGAGAGAGGGAGACACAGAATCTGAAACAGGCTCCAGGCTCTGAGCTGTTAGCACAGAGCCCGACTCGGGGCTCCAATTCACAAGCTGCAAGATCATGACCTGAGCTAAAGTCAGATGCTTAACTGCTTGAGCCACCCAGACACCCCTAGGGATTCCTTCTTAAACTAAAACAAGATTCATATCCACTACCCCTGCCCACACACACAGAATAAAGAGTAATGGTTGTCAAAAGAAGGCCCATAATAAGGAAAATTTCCTAGTAAAGAATAATGTTTTGTTTTAGGGTTCCCTCAAGTACACCCCTGAAACAAAGATTTGATTCCAAGTAGTTTGTTTTTGAGATAACACCAAGAAACAATAGGAGAATAAAGAAGTAAGGCGGGGAAGGGCAAAAGTCTAATACAGTGAGTTCATGAGCACATTGCTGCTGTAGGCAACTGGGACTCAATCCTAATGAGGAGTCTCAGAGAGACTATGAACTATGCGCCTAAGAATTATCCCTCCCATGACAAAGAACCTGGAGTATTTATGTACCAACTACAGTTCTTCCTTGTATGAGGGTAGTTGCTATGGGCATTAGATACTCCCCAGCCCTTCTGATCTGCCATACATGAACTGAGCTCATTCCCGGGGACAGAGAAATCTCTAAGGCAGAGAGCATAAAGAACTATCTTCAGATGACCTCAGGGTACGCCTGGGTGTATGGGCAGTTGCCAGCAACAAATTTTAAAATAGATTTGTATTTTCTTAATTACAAGACTATTACGTATTAATGAAAATAGCAGTCCATTGTGAGCCATTATATGTCCTCAGACAAAGCTCTACCAAGGACTACAACCCAAAGGTTAGGACAACTGTCCTATATAGCTTGAGAAATACATGTTATAAGAAAGTAGAAATATTTTTCTTCTTAAAAAATCATAAAGGAAAAAATCATATTGCATACTTATTTCTTTAGAAGATAATCCTATTCTTTGAGCCATTTTTGAAACCAATCTCTGCCTTCGAGGGTGTAAAATAAGATGTGGCACCTTTATGCAGGGCAGCCCCTACCACCAAGATTTTTTGCTATTCACCATTCTCCTGTGGTGCTTCTTCCACACTCCTCTTTGGGTGAAACTGATCATTTGATAAGCAGTAGGAGGTCACTGGAGCCATTGCTAATCTAGAACTTTCCACAAGAAAGCTACCATCTCTGGCCAAATGTAACCGAAGAATAATTTGAAGTCCTTCCAGAATAGAAAGTACAACTGCAGGATGGGATACTTGAACTGCATGTGCTCAATCACAAGATAACTGTCAGGAGAGTATTAAGGACCAATGATGATCTCCACTGCTCCTTGAGCTCATTTCTGCAAGAATTGAGCTTGAGTGTAATGGGAGCTAGTAAGTGCTGAGAGCAGGCCACAAAATTTTTTTGCCATTTCACCCGCATGCCTCACTCCTAGACTAAAAACGGACAGTGGGCACTTGTAAGCCATATTTCAAATGTGGGCTTACATAATCCAAGTGGTAGGTATATGCACTAGGCAATTAATTATTTGAGACCTATTATGCGCACTAAACAGTTTACAGAGGGAAGAGGGAAGAAAATATTGTCGAGACCTCACAAAATTACATTCTTGTTGAAAATAAGCATATACAGGGGCGCCTGGGTGGCGCAGTCGGTGAAGCGTCCGACTTCAGCCAGGTCACGATCTCCCGGTCGGTGAGCTCGAGCCCCGCGTCAGGCTCCGGGCTGACGGCTCGGAGCCTGGAGCCTGTTTCCGATTCTGTGTCTC
The DNA here is from genome assembly GCF_028018385.1 of Neofelis nebulosa. Lineage (NCBI taxonomy): Eukaryota > Metazoa > Chordata > Mammalia > Carnivora > Felidae > Neofelis > Neofelis nebulosa. The sequence continues at coordinate 32,663,982 of NC_080800.1, read as the reverse complement.
CCTCTCTCTCTGCCCCTCCCCCGTTCATGCTCTGTCTCTCTCTGTCCCAAAAATAAATAAAAAACGTTGAAAAAAAAAATTAAAAAAAAAAAAAAGAAAAAGAAAAGAAGCATATACAGGGGCGTGTGGGTGGCTCTGTCAGTTAAGCATCTGACTCTTGATTTTGGCTCAGGTCATGATCTCATGTTTCATGGGATTGAGCCCCACATCGGGCTCCATGTTGGGCATGGAGACTGCTTGGTATTTTCTCTCTCCCTTTCTCTCTGCCCCTCCCCCACTCGCTCGCGTGTGCTCTCTCTCAAAAGAAAAGAAAAGAAAAGAAAAGAAAAGAAAAGAAAAGAAAAGAAAAGAAAAGAAGCATTCACAAAGATTCACAAATAGCAATGGTTATTAGCTCAACTGACCAAGGAACAACAGGTTGGGAACAGGGGGCTAAACAACTTTCTAGAAAACTAGTTTTAGTTCTACAAGGAAAGGCAATCCAAATCTCTTCTCTACCCTGACAATAAAATATCAGTCTTCCCAAATGAAGGGTGGAAAGCCACTCCATACACAGAAATGGCCACTTATCAAACATGAGCAGAGTACTGAAATCAAGAGTAACACAAAAGGGTGATGTTCTAGCCAGCACATGAGAGGAGAGCCCACATAACCTAAACTTCCCTCATCCTACCCATGGCCAAAGGCTTGGCAGCCCCCTCTGAGGAAAAGTATCCTTCATTCTCACACTAGAGCCCTTCATGAGTTTTAAAAACTTACACTCATTTTCTAGTAGAAACTGAGCAAAGAGAGACTATTCTATGTGGCTGAATAGGAGAGACCTGCCTTGCTGAAGGTTAGGACAGTCCCAAGAAAGCTGGGGCAGGGGGCGTGTGGTGTTCCTGCGCTACTCTATGGAATCACAGCAGCTTTTCCCTGCCTGTGTCTGTACCTGTCTGCTCTCACGTTACTTACGCTGGGAGAGGCCTCACGGAAGTCTATGGCCCAGTGCCCTGTTTACACCCCATTTATGAAAGAGGTGGCTCAGGTCACTAAGGGTACAGTTGAAACTCAGATCTGGTTCTAATCCAGCTTCCATGTCATCTTGGGCAAGTAATTTATAATCTAGGTTTCAGTTTCCTCATGCTGGAAAATCATAAAGAAACAATTCCCACCTCACAGAACTGTGAGCATTAGTGAGAATACAAAAATGTAAAAAACAATCCAAATCTCTCTGGCTTGTCAAGCACATTTTTTGTTCTTATCAAAGTCCACTGCAGTTTGGTGGTCAAGGTGATGGGGAAATACTCTCCACATGTCATTCAAAGACGCAGGCTCCTTCCATACTGTGTATATGTCACAATCTCAGATCTTTTCCTCTTCTCGATTAAGCCAAAGGATTGTGCAGAGGGCTTGTTATTAAACTACACCTGATGATGGCACATGCCATTTTCCCCCATATTCCATTAGCCAAAACTCAGAACAAGGCTCAACATTATTATATGGGAAGCTAGGCCATAAAGTCCAGTTATGTGGCCAAAAGAAAAAGGAAATGGGGTTTGATAAACATAGTTGCTGCCACCATAAATTTGTCTAATTTGGGATACTGTAAAGTATTAGAAATGTAGTTAGCTACAAATGTAAAGTTTATGCTTTAGTCATCTGAGTTCTATGTCTATTAATTGGTTTCAAAATCAGATTGGAAGATACAGTGGTTATTTTTGAGTACCCTAAAAATGAACGGAAAGGACTGTTCAAATTAGAGAGCCTTTTCTTTGGGGGTGAAAGCTTGAGCCTACAAGATATTGGAAACCATGCTCCCCACCACGTGGAAGAACCTAGTACATAGAGAAAATTAGGCTTCTAGGCATAGAGAAACATAGACGAAAGTTGCAATAGGAAGAGAAGATTCTGGTGGTGATTCCTAGATTCAGTGATCCCCAAGGCTTATAGGAGATACCTCAGTGCCTTTCCACCAACTTCTCCTTTGTGCTTATGTTGGATTTATTTAGGACACTTGCAGCAGCAGCATTCCTAAGAAAGACTAGCACGTTAACAAAAACAGATTGATAATATCAAATACTGGAAAAGATTTGGAGCAAATAAAATAGTTTTATGCTACTTGTGGGGGTGTAAACTGACACTACCACTTGAAGAAGTGGTAACATGTCCTGAAGCTGTATCCTATGACCTAGCAATTCCAACCCTAAGTATATACCCAACAAAAATGTATGAATAGCTTCATCAAAAGTTACATACAATGTTATTCTTAACATTCCCAAATTGGAAACAATCCAAATATCAATAATAGCATGAAAGATCAATAAACGTTCATTGGTATATGAGTGGATAAAGAAATTATGGAGTGTGAAAATATATATTCACACAGCTTTAAAAAGGAGATCCTGTTATTTGCATCAACACGGATGAATCTGAGGGACATATGTTAAGTGAAATAATTCAGGCACAGAAAGAAAAATAATGCATGATGTCACTTATGTGTGGAATCTCAAAAAGTCAAATACATAGAAGCAGAGAGTAGAACTGCGGTTGCCAGGGGTGGGGAGGTGGGGGACACGGGGAGACGTTGGTCAAAGGTTACAAAGTTGCACTTATGTAGGATGAATAAGTCTAGAATCTAATGCACAGCATGGGGGACTATAGTTAAAAATATTCTTTTACAGGGGCGCCTGGGTGGCGCAGTCGGTTAAGCGTCCGACTTCAGCCAGGTCACGATCTCGCGGTCCGTGAGTTCGAGCCCCGCGTCAGGCTCTGGGCTGATGGCTCGGAGCCTGGAGCCTGTTTCCGATTCCGTGTCTCCCTCTCTCTCTCTGCCCCTCCCCCGTTCATGCTCTGTCTCTCTCTGTCCCAAAAATAAATAAATAAAAAACATTAAAAAAAAAATATTCTTTTACATACTGAAGATGTTCTGACAGAGAGTAGATATTAGGTGCTCCCACCACACACACACAGACACACGCACACACACGCGCACACGCACAGGTGCACGCACACACACGCACAAACACACAGGAACTGTGAGGAGATGGATATGTTCATTAGCTTGACTGTAATAATCATTTCACTATGTACATGTATATCAAAACATCGTGTTGTACAGCGTAAGCATATATATCCTTTTTATTTCAAAACTTTACAAATGTTTTAAAAAATTCTATAAAGAAAAATAGAGGTTTTAAAGGAATAAACATGTGAAATCTATCCCCCTCCAAGAAACTAACTTGTCGCATCTTCATAATCAATGAGAACGAAAAAACTATTGCTACATACTACAACATGGATGAATTCCACAAACGTGCCATGAGTGAATGAAGCCAGACACACAAAAAAGGAAATACTGTATAATTCCATTTACGTGATGTTCGAAAACATGATAAACTAATCTATGCTTTTAGGAGAAAGCTTTGTGGTGGGCATTCTGCTGAGCCACTCACATTTGCCTTTGAGACTAAAACGCTTACTCCTCAGAGCTGCCAGGCTGCGGGCTGACCACCCTCAGCGGCCAGCTCTCTCTAGGAGTTAATCTCCCTAGACCAGAGAAAGCTCTTTTTCTTCAGGTCATGCTTTCTTTATGTTAGTGCACATCCAGTGATGTTTTACGTGAACGTACTAAGGCCCAGTTCACCGGGGCAATTTGGGGCAATTCTGCAGAGCCATCTCAGCTTCGAAGTACTCTGCGGGGGCAGCGAAGGTCTGTACTGTGACTGCACTGCGGCCCACCTCCTCCCTCTGTCCAATGCTGTTTCTTTCACTCCCCACACAAGCTTGATTGAAAAATCACTTCCTAATAAAGTTCTGGTGAGAATTCGCCATCTCAGAGTCTGTTTCCCGGGAAGGGGACCTGCAATATGATTACTCATTGCACCCATCCTAGGCCACCAGCTATGCTGAGCCTTCCTGCTGCCCACCCCGGGCTCATGGGGAGGACACAGATGTCATGAAATGATGGAGAGGCCTGCTGAGCTCACGGGCACGCCCACCTTACCCATCCCCAGGTGAGTGAGTGGGAAGTGAAATAAGACATGGGCTTCTGGGGTGTTGGAAATGTTCCAGTTTGAGATCTGCTTAATGGTTGCACGAGTATATCTATTTTGTGAAATACGTACTGAGCTTTGCACGTTTGTTTTTTTAATGTTTATTCATTTTTGAGAGAGAGGATGAAGGAATGAAGGAATGAATGAATGAATGAATGAATGAATAAATATGAGAGGAACAGGGGCAGAGAGAGGAGACAGAATCCGAAGCAGGCTTCAGGCTCTGAGCTGCCAGCACAGAGCCCAACACGGGGCTCAAACTCACGAACCGTGAGATCATGATCTGAGCCGAAGTCGGACGCTTAACCGACTCAGCCACCCATGCGCCCCTGCACATATGTTTGTGTACCTTTCTGTATGTATGTTTCACTTCAGTAAAAAGTGAGGAAAAATTAGACCCAAGAGGAAGAAAAAAACCTGAAACAAAACTATAATCCCAAGTTTACTACTCAGAAATGAAGACACTGAGCAAATGAAGGTTATTCAGCTAAATACAGTTGATTTCTTGTCCTTTGCAGTAGTTGTATTCTACAAAGTCTCTGTAAACACTAAATTAGTGGACATTAAGCCATCGCTCCTAGAGGATATACAAGGTTAAATTGCTGCAAGTCTCTTTGGCCGCAATATTTTTTGTCAAGGAGACAATACAAAACCTTGTTTTCTGTGTATAACTGTTTAAACATAACTTATTTTAACATATGCCATTGATTCACTAACATTGTACTCACAGTTAATAGCACTGTAACTAATTCCTGATGAAGCTTATATAACACATGTATTCTCTGTAAGGCACATCACAGCCTTCTTGCACTTAGGAACACTAGATAGTCCTTCAGCACTACATTTGGGGGCCACTTTAACCAGCTAAATCACCAAAAAACCCACAAACAAGACAAAAAATTGGTGCAAAATAGACCATGAAAATAACACTTGTTTTCAGTATGAAAGCTGAATCAAGAAGGCAGAGTGGGGGTTCCGGTTCAAGATGGCAATGTAGGAAGACCCTGAAACTCACCTTCTCCACAGAACACACCAAGTTACACCTATTAACAAAATTCCTCCTGAAGAAGAAGTGAGGGCTGACTGAAAAGATACTGAATAACCAAAGACAGAGAGAATGGCAAGAGAATAATAAGAAAGATGAAGAAATGGTAACAAAGGGAACCCCCACCCCCAACACACTGTGAATAGCAATGGGAATAGTACTGAGGGACCAGGAACAGATCCCTTTGTCCTTGGGTACAGAAAAAAACCTTCAGTTTAAAGGGACAACTAGCATATAAAATAGACAATTCTACAACTCTGCCAAGTGGCAGAGGAGCTATGGTAAAGCTCTCCAGGTCAGAGGGATTGGAGAACCACACAGTTTACATTCCCACCCCACCTTCCCTCCCAGCCTAGACGGGAGCAGAGTCTGGACGCCATAAAGGGCTGAGCCAGTTGTCTCAATGACCTTGCAACTTCAGTGAGCCCAGGGTTTATAAGCCCACACCTGCCCTAGACATGCTGGGACACAGAAAAAAAAAGCCATGGTTTAAAAGGGCTGAAGAAGGGAAGGAATGTTCTCTCCCCCTCCTCCTCAAAAGCTCAGACCAGAGCAGGGTCTGGCTCACAGTGAGCTTGTGACCTCAGTGAGCCCAGGATCCACAAGCCCACGCCAGCTGCCCTGTGATGTTAGGGCATATAAAACAAGCTGTGAGTGTGTGTGTGTGTGTGTGTGTGTGCGCGTGTGTGTGTGTGCGTGTGTGTATGTTTTAGCTTTTACTTTTATTTCTTTTACTTTTAAAAATTTGTCTTATTGTGCTTTTATTTTTTTCATTTTTCTTTTGTTTTTTTCCTCATTCTCCTTCCTCATCTTTTATTATTTTCTTTTTTCTTTTATTATTATTTTTCCTTATTCTCTCTGTAAAAAGACAAGGTTTAAAAGAGTAATTAGCATACACAGCCAAAGCTCCAGCTAGCCAGCAAAAGTCGCCAATCACACACAGTCTGCATGGGGGACACCATATACAAGACCACTCCCTCAACTTTAGGAGAAGTAGCTGTTCCACATAACCCATAGAAATAAAACCCAGAAAATCAAGCAAAACAGAGAGACAGAGGAATATGCTGCAAAAAAAAAAAAAGAACAAAAAGAAAACTCAGAAAAAAACTAAATGAAACAAAGATAAGCAATATCCCTGACAAAGAATTTAAAGTAATGATCGTAAAGATACTCACCAAGCTGGAAAAAGAATGGAAGAACTCAGACCTTCAATAAAGAGAAAATATTAAAAAGAACCAATAAAGTCGAATGACGTAACAACTGAAAGAAACAAAACACACTACAGGGAATCAAAAGTAGATTAAAGGATGCAGAAGAATGGATCAGCACTCTAGAAGCAGATAAGGTAACGGAAAGCATACAAGCTGAACAGCAAAAAGAGAAAAGAATTTTAAAAATGAGGATTGAGAGATCTCTTGGACACTATTAAGCAAACAAACAATCCCACTGTAGGGGTACCAGAAGAAGAATGAAGAGAATGGTGTACAAAACTTATCTGAAGAAAGTAATAGCTTAAAACTTCCCTAACCCGGGGAAGGAAAGAGACATTCAAGTAAAAGAAGCGCAAGTGTTCCAAACGAGATGACCATGAGGAGGTCCTCACCATGGCACATAAAATGTCAGAGATTAACATAAAAGGAGAATCTCAAAGCACTAAGAAAGAAAAATGTCGCCTACAAGGGAAAAATGATAAGATTATCAGATTTTTCAGCAGAAACTTGGCAAGCCAGAAGGGAGTGGCATGATGTCTTCAAAGTGCTGAAAGGTAAAGTCTTCAGCCAAGAATTCTCTATCCAACAAGGCTGCCATTCAGAAGAGGAGGACAGATAAAAAGTTTCCAAGGCAAATGAAAACTAAAGGAGTTCATGACCACTAAGCCAGCCCTAAAGAGATATTAAGGGGGACTCTTTGAGTGGAAAGGAAGATCACACATGAGAGTATGTAAGTAAAAAACCACAAAAGCAGTGAAAATAAATATTTCTGAAAAAAATCAGTCAAGGGATCCATAAAATAAAAGGATGTAAAATATGACACCATATACCTAAGACGAGGGTGGGGGAAAGGAGTCAAGAATGGGTTTAAAGTTAAGCAACCATCAACTTAATACAGACTGCTATATGCAGAAGATATTATATATAAACCTAATAGCAGCCACAAATCAAAAACCAGTCATAAAAGTGCAAAGAATAAAGAGAAAAGAACCCAAGTTATCACTAAATAAAGCCATGAGGGGTGGGAGGGAGCGGAGGGTGGGTGATGGGTATGGAGGAGGGCACCTTTTGGGATGAGCACTGGGTGTTGTATGGAAACCAATTTGACAATAAATTTCATATATTGAAAAAAAATAAAAATAAATAAATAAAGCCATGAAATAGAGGCAGACAAGAAAGAATCAGAGAAAATCTAAAGAAACAACCACAAAATAAGAATGAAATGGCAATAAATACATATATACCAGTAATTGCTTTTTAATTTTTTTGATGTTTATTTATTTTTGAGAGACAAACAGAGCATGAATGGAGGAGCAGAGAGAGAGGGAGACAGAATCCGAAGCAGGCTCCAGGCTCTGAGCTGTTAGCCCACATGTGGGGCTTGAATTCACAAACTGTGAAATCATGACCCGAGCTGAAGTCGGATGCTCAACCAATTGAGCCACACAGGTGCCCCTCAATAATTACTTAGAATGTAAATGGTCTAAATGTTCCAATCAAAAGACACAGGGTGACAGGAGAAAAACCAAGACCCTTTTATATGCTGCCTACAGGAGACTCATTTAAGACCAAAGACACCTGGAGATTGAAAGTGAGAGATATTTATCATGCAAATGGATGTCAGAAGAAAGCCAAGGTGATAATACTTATACCAGAAAAAATACACTTTAAAAACAAAGATTGTAACAAAAGACAAAGATGAACATTACATAATAATAAAGGGAACATTTCAACAAAAGGATATGATTGTAAATATTTATGCACCCAACATGGAAGTACCCTAATATATAAATCAGTTAATAACAAACATAAAAGAAATAATCAGTAGTGACACAGTAACAGTAGGGGACTTTATACTCCACTTACCTTGATGGACATGTCATCCAAACAGAAAATCAACAAGGAAATAGTGGCTTTAAATGACCCACTGGACCAGATGGATTTAACATACATATTCAGAACATTCCACCTAAAACAGCAGAATACACATTCTTTTCAAGTGCACATGGAACATTCTCCAGAACAGACCACGTATTAGGTCACAAAACAAGTCACAACAAGTTCAAAAAGACCAAAGTCATACCATGCATCCTTTCTGACCATAATTGTATGAAACTAGAAATCAACCACAAGAAAAAATCTGAAAAGAGCACAAATACATAGAGATTAAATAACATACTAACCAAGAATGAATGGATCATTCATTCAGGAAATCAAAGAAGAAATCAACAAGTACATGGAAACAAATGAAAATGAAAATACAATGGTCCAAAATCTTTGGGATATAGCAAAAGTGGTTCTAAGAAGGAAGTTCATAGCAATACAGGTCTACCTCAAGAAACAAGAAAAATTTCAAATAAACAACCTAACCTTATACCTAAAGAAGCCAGAAAAAGAAAAACAAAGCCCCAAACCAGAAGAAAGAACATAGTAAGTATTAGAGCAAAAACAAATGATATCAAAACTAAAATAGAAGAGATCGGTGATACCAGAGGGTGGTTCTTTGAAAAAAATCAATAAAATTGATAATCCTCTAGCAAGATGTGTTGTGTGTGTACCCACACACACATACATAAACACACACGAAGGAATACAGTTCAGCTTAAAAAAAGAATGAAACCTTGCCATTTGCAATGACATAGATGGAGCTAGATTGTAATGCTAAGTGAAATAAATCAGAGAAAGACAAATACCATATTATCTTACTCATATGTGGAATTTAAGAAACAAAACAAATGAACAAAGGGTAAAAAAGAAAGAGACACAAATCAAGAAGCAGACTGTTAATTATAGAGAACAAACTGATGGGAGCACCTGGGTGGTTTAGTCAGCTAAGCATCCGACCCTTGATTTCAGCTCAGGTCATGATCTTGTGGTAGTGGGGTCAAGCCCCACATCGGGCTCCATGTGCTGACAGCATCTGCTTGGGATCCTGTCTCTTCCTCTCTGTCTGCCCCTCCCCTGCTTGTCCTCTCTCTCTCAAAATAAATAAACATTTAAAAAACGAGAGAACTTAACGGTTAGCAGATGGGAAGTGGGTGGGTGGGGATGGGTTAAATAGGTAATAGGGGTTAAGGAGTGCACTTGTGGTAATGAGCACCAGGTGATATATGGACTTGTGGGATCACTATATTGTACACCTGAAATTAATATAATACTGTATGTTAACCAATTAGAATTAAAATAAAGACTTAAAAAATTAAAGATGAGTTAATACCTATCCTATTCAAGCTATCCTCCAAAAAATAGAAGAATGTGAGGAAAGCTTCCAAGTACATTCTACAAGGCCAGCATTATCCTGATACCAAAACCAGACAAAGCCACCACAAAATAAGAAAACTACAGGCCAATATCCTTGATGAACATAGATGCAAAGTTATTCAACAAAATATTAGCAAACTGCATATAACATTACATTAAAAAGATCATTCACCATGATAAAGTGGGATTTATTCCTGGGATACAAGGGTGGTTCAATATTTGCAAATCAATCAACATCATACACCACTTCAATAAAACAAAGGATAAAAATCATATGATCATCTTAATAGGTGCAGAAAAAGCATCTGATAAGATTCATCAATGATTTATGGTAAAAACTCTTAAAAAATGGGGTTAGAGGGAATATACCTCAACATAATAAAGACCATCCATGAAAAACCCATAGCTAACATCATCCCCAATGGTGAAAAACTGGGAACTTTCCCTCTAAGGTCAGGAACAAGACAAGGATGTCCACTGATTCCATTTTTATTTAACCTATTACTAGAAATCCTATTCACAGCAATCAGAAAATAAATGTAAATATGAGGCATCTGTATTGGTCAAGAAGTTAAGCCATCACTATTCACAGATAACGTGATACTGTACATAGACAATCCTAACAATTCCACCAAAAAACTACTAGAAGTAATAAGTGAATTCAGTAAAGTGGTAGGATACAAAGTTAATACCCATAAATTGGTAGTGATTCTATTTACTAAAAATGAAGTCTCAGAAAGAGAAACTTAGAAAACAACATCATTTACAGTTGCACCAAAAAGAATAAAATACCTAGGAAAAAACTTAGCCAAAGAGGTGAAAGACCTGTACTCTGGAAACTATGAAACACTGATAAAAGAAATTGAAGATGACACAAACAAATGCAAAGCTATTCCATACTCATGGATTGAAAAAATCAATATTGTCAAAATGTCTATATTACCCAAAGCAATCTATAGATTCAATGCAATTCCTGTCAAAATACAACAGCATTTTTTTTTTTTTTTGCCAAACTAGAAACATACTACAATTTGTATGGAGCCACAAAAGACCCCGAATAACCAAAGCAATCCTGAGAAAGAACAAAGCTAGAGGCATCACAATCCCAGATTTCAAGATACACAACAAAGCAGTAGTAATCAAAACAGAATAGTACTGTCACAAAAATAGACACATAGATTAAAGGAAAACCCCCAAAGAAACCCACATATATATGGTCAATTAATCTATGATGAAGGAGGCAAGAATATACAATGGTGAAAAGACAGTCTCTTCAATAAATGGTGCTGGGAAAACTGGACAGCTACGTGTAAAAGAATGAAACTGGACTACTTTTGAAGACCATACATGAAAATAAATTCAAAATGGATTAAAGACCTAAAACCATAGAAATCCTAGAAGGGAACATAGGTAGTAATTCCTTTGACATCAGCCATAGTGACATTTTTTTCTAGATACAAAACATTTTTCTAGAAACAGAAACAACATCAAACTATTGGGACCACACCAAAAGAAAAAGCTTTTTCACAGCAAAGGACACAACCTACAAAACAAAAAGACAACATACTGAATGGGAGAAGATCATTGCAAATGGTATTTCTGATAAGGGGTTAATAATTGAAGTATATAAAGAACTTATACAACTCAACAACAAAAAACCCCAATCTCATTAATAAATGAGCAGAGTACCTGAATAGACATTTTTCCAAAGAAGACACAGATTGCCAACAGATACATGAAAAGATGCTCAACATTACTAATCGCCAAGGATGTACAAGTCAAAACTACAAAGTTATATCACCTCATGCCTGTTAAGCTAAAATCAAGAAGACAAGAAACAAGTGGTGAGGATGTGGAGAAAAAGGAACACTTGTGCACTGTTGACAGGAGTGTAAATTTGTACAGCCACTTGTAAAACAGTATGGAGATTCCTCAGAAAATTAAAAATGCCATATGATTCTATTCATAAATGGAATATTAAAAAAATGAATAAGCAAACTAAAAGCAGAATCAGAACTATAAATACAGAGAACAAACTGATGGTTGCCAAAGAAGAGAGGGGTGTGGTTTGGGCAAAATAAGTCAGGGGAGAGGGAGATACAGGCCACTAGTTTTGGAATGAATAAGTCAAGGGAATAAAAAGCAGAGCATGAGAAATATACTCAATGATACTCTAATAGTGATGTAACAGGACAGATGGTAGCTATACTTGGGGTGAACATAATAGCATAATGTATAGACTTGTCAAATTACGAAATTGTACACCTGAAACGAATGGAACATTGTATGTCAGCTATACTCAAAAATGGATAGATAGATAGATAGATAGATAAATGGAATTCTGTAGTGGATATTCAGGAATGCAACTGACAAATGTAACCTCTGCTTACACTGCTTTGTATTAGTTAGAAGAGACTTATTATTCCCGTTGATTGGTTTCATAATAAATTCATTTTATTAATCCAGAAAAGAAGAAGGCAGAGTGGGCATGTGAACTTGAGCACATCAAATTTTTTGCCACTCTGCATCTGTGAATCCTATAAAAGTGTCAAAAGTATTTAAGGTTATAAATAAATTTTACTGAACAGTTAAATTCGCAAATGATAGTATCTGTGAAAAATAAGGATCCACTGCTATTTGCAGAATTGGACTTCATATCCCGAGACAGATACCGTAAAAGACAACTCTAAATGTTTCTAATGTGTTTTTTACCTTTAGAAAATGCTTAAAAGGAAAAAAAAAAACACATAAAAATCCTCAGTATAGCAAAATCTTATTTCATCTACCCATTTTCTACAATAAAGAGATTCGAAGATCAGTGCCTTTTAAGAAGCTCTCAGTACTTTAAAAACTATCCCTTTGAGAGGAAGACTGCTGTACGTATTGGTTATTTAGTGCTTCTATAACAAATTAACACAAACTTCATAGCTTAAAAGCAATGCAAATTTCTAACCACATGACCCAGTGATTCCACAAAGAAAACAGAAACACTAATTCAAAAAGATATATGTACTTCTATGTCTATTGAGGCATTATTTACAATGGCCAAGACATGGAAACAAGTGCAGTTCCACTGACAGATGAATGGATAAAGAAGATGCATAAAAAGAAGTGGTATATGTACATAATAGAATACTGCACAGCCATGAAAAATAAAAAGAATAAAGAGAGCTTGTCATTTGTGACAACATGGATGGACAAGAGGGTGTTATGCTAAGTGAAATAAGAGAAAAACATATACCATGTAATTTCACTTATATGTGGAATCTAAAAATAACACAAACCGACTCTGAAATACAGAGAACAGATTGGTGGTTGCCAGAGGGGAGATGAGTGGGGGGATGGGTGAAATAGATAAACGCAATTAATAGGTAGAAACATCCAGTTATAAAATTAAAAAGCCATAGAGATGCAAAGTACACCATAGGGAATATAGTCATTAACACTGTAATAATGTTTTATGGTGACAGATGGGTAATTACACTTACATGGTGAGCACTGAATATAGAATTATTGAATCAATATGTTGTACACCTGAAACTAATGTAACACAGAGGCGCCTGGGTGGGTCAGGTGGTTGAGCGTCTGACTCTTGATTTTGGCTCAAGTCATGATCCCAGGGTCATGGAATCAAGCCCCATGTTGGGCGTCACGCTGAGTATGGAGCCTGCTTAAGGTTCTCTCTGTCACCTTCTGCCCTTCTCCCCTGCTTGTTTGTGCTCCCTCTAAAATAAAATAATTATTTTTAAAAACAAAAAACAGGGGCACCTGGGTGGCTCAGTCGGTTGAGCTTCTGACTTCAGCTCAAGTCATGATCTCACGGTCTGTGAGTTCGAGCCCCACGTTGGGCTCTCTGCTGACAGCTCAGAGCCTGGAGCCTGCTTCGGATTCTGTGTCTCCCTCTCTCTCTGCCCCTCCCCTGCTCATGCTCTGTCTCTCTCTCTCTGTCAAAAATAAATAAACATTAAAAAAACCCCGCAAACCAAAAACCAAAAACCAAAAAACAGGGGTGCCTGGGTGGCTCAGTTGGTTAAGTGACCAACTCTTGATTTTGGCCTAGGTCATGATCTTACGGTCACGGGATTGAGCCCTGCATCAGGCTCTGTGTTCAGAGCACAGAGCCTACTTGGGATATTCTCTTTCCCTCTCTGCCCCTCCCACACTTGTTCGTTCTCTCTCTCTCTCTCTCTCTCTCTCTCTCTAAATAAATAAATAAACATTTTTTTTTTAAAAAAGCACAAATATCTGTTTTAGTTCTATAGGTCAGAAGTCTGACACAGGTCTCACTGGTTAAAATCAAGGTGTAGGCAGGGCTTAACACCTTCTGGAGGCCTCTGGGTAAAATCTATTTCTTTGCCTTTTCTAACTTCTAGAGGCTGCCCAAATTCCTTGGCTTCCAGGCTTCTTCTTCAATCTTCAAAGTCATCAATGCTTCATCTATGTGACTATTCTTCTTTCATAATTGTATCTTCATCTGACCATAACTGGGAAAATTTCTCCCTTTTTAAGGACTCAAGTGATAATATTTGGCCCACCCGTATAATTAATACAATCTCCCTATTTCAAATCTCTTAATTTAATCATATACACAAAATCCTTTTTGTCATGTAAACTGACATACTCACAAATTCCAGGGGTTGGGGTGTAGACATCTTTGGGAGGTTATTATTCTGTCTACCACGTGCTACTTTATAAAAGACACTAACTTGACACAACCTGTAAGGAACTAAAGCCAAATAACTTGAACTTAAGGGGGTATTTTTTTCTTTGCAAGTATCATAGAAGGTTATGGTGCTACTTGAAGCTTAGTGTTTTCATGGTAATTGGGTCATGGAAACTACATAAAGTTAAACTTTTGCTCTCTGACAAAGTTTTATTAAAGCATTTACTGAAGTGAATTGGAACCTGAAAATGAACAACAGCCATTATCTGTTTACAGCTGAGAGTAATCAAATTTTGGCTACTATCATTCCGTGCAGGAGGACTATATTCGTAAAAGAACTAGGTATGAAACTCTTACGTTTGGGGGAGTTGTCTTAGGCAATTTTGCTGCAGGGAAAGCTATCTAACAAACAACTTTGAAATGTCATTCACACAGGTCTACAGAATTATTTTTGAAGGACTCAGCTGGTACTTGCTAGGCCTGGCTGTGGACTGACTTTGGTTGTGTTGGGTTCATGTCCACTCTACACATCTCCTCATTCTTCAAGATGCCCAGGATATGCTCTTCAAGTGGTGGATTCAAGAAACATAAGAGGCCAAGTCCAAACATGTAAACACATTTACATTTTTTGGTCAAATTTGGCAAACCTTATGTCTTCTTACATAGCATTAACCAAAACAAATGACATGAGACACTCAAAATTATGGGTTAGGAAAGTATGCGGGCAGGGAAGGAAGAAATAATTGTGAGTAAATAATATAAACTGCCATAAGGGAAAAGAGAGTACAACAGAGTTTCAGGAGTGACATGGAAAATGTGAATGGTAAGATTCTAGTCTCAGTCCATCTTGGGTCTCCAAATCTTTACCATGCCTAAACTGACTTATGGCTTCAATGATTCCAGTGACTGACAGCAACATCAATAAATCACTCACACTGGGAAATTAAGCAATTAATAGAGATGAGAATTCAGATTTTAAAAGCCAGTGACAGCTTTTGTTCATACCACAAACCTAGTTTGAACAAATCAAGTGATTTTCCAAAAAGGCACTTGAAAATGTGAGTGTTGTTATGCTTCCATCTAGTGGCCACCAAGAGCCATTGTTCAAGATGGATGATGAGTAAAGAATGTCAAAGATAAATAAACGAATAAATAAATAAATAAATAAATAAATAAATAGGTAAATATCAAGAATGGGGGGAGGGTGCATTTTGAAGATTGCAGCAGAGTAGGAGAAGGACCCAAGGCTCGTATCATCACATTGACGAGGTGTAGGGGGTAATCGTGGGGTGGTCCAGAGCCGACAGCCAAGAAAGAATTCTTGAAGATGTCCTTGGTGCAAAAAGGTGATTTTATTAAAGCACGGGGACAGTACCTATGGGCAGAAAGAGCAGCACTGGGGTTTGAGTGGGATTATATACCCTTCAGGTTGGGAGGGGGGTCAGGGATAGAGTAAGTCTCTAAGGAATTTTGGAAGCAAGTTTTCTAGGACCTTGAGAGGCTAGGTGCTTTTAGGAAAACACCATTTATTACCATTTAGTAAAACCTCAGTCATGAGACCCTTCAGATGTATATCAGGGGTCATAAGCTTGGAGTATGATTGCCAGCATATATCTTGGGGGAGTTGAGATAAAGGAAGTTTCCAAAGGAATTTTTATATGTTAAAGTAGACTTACAGGATCCTGGAGGTTGGGATAATGTTAAGCCAAGATTCCCTTTTGCCCCTAGCAAAGTGTCATCATCGAGGCAGCTGAGCTCCTAGAGGGAGGTCACTCTGCCTGTTTCAAGGACTTGTCAATGGGCTGTAGGCAGTAAGGGAATTTAATTTTTCATTTGCCTTAGTTTCCCACATCACCATGGCAAGCAGTTACACCCCTTTCCTCTGTTCTTAGGTAGTCAAGAGCATCCGAGGAATATCACACATATCTCAGTATCCCACCCGGGGGGGGGGGGACGGGGTGCTGCTGTTAGCCTGTACTTTTCCCTCAGCTTGCCCCACACTCCCTCATCAGCATGAACACAACTAGATAACTATCAAATCATCATAAATACCCCAGAAATCGACCTGAAGACTGACAGAACAAACTCCACAACTAAAGAGAAAGAAGAAGTAACATCAAAGAAGGTAGGAAGTGCAGAAACACGGTTTAGGGGAGAAACAGATTGCAGGTGCCGCAGAGGGGAGGGAGTTGTGGTTGGGGAGAAGCGCAAGAGAGAGAGGAGCACACAGTGAAGGCACAAGGACAACGCCACTGGCTTGGAAAATGAGAGGGGCTGCATTTTTTGAGTTCTTGCAACCAGGGCCTAAAGCCTAGAGTTTTAAAGGTCAGTGGGCTTCCTGGAATAGAACCTGGAGGGCACTGCACTGCTCCTGGAGAGAAGGCAGGCAAACAACCTGGAGGCAGACAGTGTGGAAACAGTAATCTGAAAAATGCCTGGGACACAAAGAAGGGAAATTATTTGCTCTTCTTGGAGCATGACCCTGGGGGGCAGCATTCATAGAGACACCTCTCCAGGAAGCGGGAGCTGGCTGGTGCCATTTCCTGCCCCAATCCCCCAGCCATAAACACAGAGCCACCTGGAGGAAGCAGTGCAGCCCTGCCGCTGGCTGCCTAACTTGCTTACACCAAGCCCCACCCACTGTGCTCTGGCAGGATTGCCCTTCTCAGTCAAGCTTGCCTCAGGCCCAGCATGGTGGGCCACTTCCCCAGAAGGCAAGCACAAATCCCTACCCACACCATGTCACCTGACCAGAGAATTCTTCAGGGCCTCAGATCTGGTGGAGTTGGTGTTAAGTCTCATTTCACGAGCAAACCAAAGCACACCTACTTAAAACTCACGACATTCAGGCCAGGGGCCAAAAACTACTCACAGCAGGCAGGGAGAACCTGCAGATGACTGGCTTGAAGGACACAACAGCCAAAACACCACAGCATAGTGCATGCAGCACACACTGGAGACACTCCCTAAAGAATCATGCTCTGCACACTACAGAACTTCTTTTCTCTTAAGGCCATTATTTTCAGGAGCAGGATATATAACTGGCTTTTCTAACACAGAGAAGAAGGCAGAAACTTAGAAAAAATGCCAAGACAGAGGAATTTATCACAGATGAAAGAACAAGATAAGGCTATGGCCAAAGATCTAAGCAAAAGAGATATAAGTAACATACCTGATGGAAAATTTAAAGCAACAATCATAAGGATACTCACTGGGCTTGAGAAATAGAGGACATCAATGAGACCTTTACTACAGAGATAAAAGAGTTAAAAAGAGACCTTTACCACAGAGATGAAGAATACAATAAATGAGATTGGAAACAGGTTTGGTGCTATGAAAAGCAGGCTGGAAGAAGTAGAGGAAAGAATTAGGGACCTAGAAGAAAGTATAAGAACCACATGATCCTCTCAATAGATGCAGAAAAAAGCATTTGACAAAGTACAACATGCATTCATGATAAAATCCCTCAAGAAAGTAGGCTTAGAGGGAACATACCTCAACATAATAAGGGCTATATATGAAAAGCCCACAGCTAATATCATCCTCAATGGGGAAAAACTAAGAGCTTTTTCTCTAAGGTCGGGAACAAGACAAGGATGTCCACTCTCCCCCTATTACTTAACATAGTACTGGAAGCCCTAGCCTCAGCAATCAGAAAACAAAGAGATATAAAATATATCCAAATCAGTAAGGAAGAAGTCAAACTTTCACTATTTAAAGGTGACAAGATACTCTATATAGAAAACCCAAGAGACCACCAAAAAACTACTAGAACTGATGAGCAAATTCCATAAAGTTGCAGGATACAAAATCAATGAACAGAAATCTGTTGCACTTCTATACACCAATAATGAAGCAGCAGAAACAGAAATTAAGGAAACAATCACATTTACAATTGCACCAAAAGCATTAAGATACCTAGGAATAAACCTAACCAAAGAGGTAAAAGACCTGCACTCTGAAAACTATAAAGTACTGATGAAAGAAACTGTAGATGACACAAAGAATTGGAAAGACATTTAATGCTCATGGATTGAAAGAACAAATATTGTTAAAATGTCTATACTACCCAAAACAATCTACACATTTAATGCAATCCCTATCAAAATACCAATAGAATTTTTCACAAAGCTGGAACAAATAATCCTAAAACTTATATGGAACCACAAAAGCCCCTAAAAAGCCAAAGGAACCTTGAAAAAGCAAAGCAAAGCAAAGCAAAGCTGGAGGCATCATAATTGCAGACTTCAAGTTACATTACAAAGCAGTAGCGATCACAACAGTATGGTACTGGCACAAAAAGAGAGAAATCAATGAAACAGAAGAGAAAACCCAGAAATGAACCCACAACTATATGGCCAATTAGTCTTCAACAAAGCAGGAAAGAATATCCAATGGGAAAAAATGCTCTCTTCAACAAATGGTGTCAGGAAAATTGTACAGCTACATGCAAAAGAATGAAACTATACCACTTTCTTATACCAAACACAAAAATAAATTCCAAATGGATTAAAGAACTAAATGTGAGGCCATAAACCATAAAACCCTAGAGAAGAACACAGGAAGCAACCTATTTGACATTGGCTGCAGCCACCTTGTTCTAGTTATGTCTCCTGAGGCAAGGGAAACAAAAGCAAAAATAAACTATTGTGACTTCATCAAAATAAAAAGCTCCTGCCCAGTGAAGGGAACAATCAACAAAACTAAAGGGCAACCTATGGAAGAGGAGGAGATATTTGCAAATGACATACCTGATAAAGGCTTGGTATCCAAAATATATAAAGAACTTATAAAACCCAACACCCAAAAAACAAATAATCCAATTAAAATATGGGCAGAAGGCACAAATAGACATTTTTCCCAAGAAGACATACAGATGACCAACAGACACATGAAAAGATGTTCAACATCACTCATCATCAAGGAAATGCAAATGAAAACTACAGTGAGATACCACCTCACACCTGTCAAATGGTGAAAATCAACAACACAAGAAACGACAGGTTTTGGCAAGGATGCAGAGAAAGGGGAACCCTTGTGCACTTTTGGTGTGAATGCAAACTTGTGTAGCCACTGTGGAAA
This sequence comes from Neofelis nebulosa, assembly GCF_028018385.1. Lineage (NCBI taxonomy): Eukaryota > Metazoa > Chordata > Mammalia > Carnivora > Felidae > Neofelis > Neofelis nebulosa. Next base: position 32,644,686 of record NC_080800.1, on the reverse strand, counting down.
ACAGTATGGAGGCTCCTCAAAAAGTTAAAAATAGAACTAACCTCTGATCCAGTAATTACACTATTTACAGAATACACAAATACTAATTTAGGGGTGCCTGGGTGGCTCAGTCGGTTAAGTGTCAGACTTTGTCTCAGGTCATGATCTTGTGGTTCTTGAGTTCAAGCCCCACATTGGGTTTTCTGCTGTCAGTGCGGAGGATACTTCAGATCCTCTGTCTGCCTCCCTCTCTGCCCCTCCTCCACTCTCTCGCTCTCTCAAAAATAAATAAAAACATTAAAAAAATGCTAATGTAAAGGGATACATGCACCTCAATGTTTACAGCAGCATATCTACAATAGCCAAATTATGGAAATAGCCCAAGTGTCCATCAACTGATGAATGGATAAAGAAGAAATGGTACATATATACAACAGAATATTAGCCATAAATAAGAATGAAATCTTGCCATTTGCAACAACATGGATGGAGCTAAAGAGTATTACGCTAAGTGAAATAAGTCAGAGAAAGACAAATACCAAGTGATTTCACTTGTGGAATTGAAGAAGCAAACCACAGGAACAAAGAAAAAAAGAGATAAGCCAAAAAACAGACTCTTAATTATAAAGAACAACGTGATGGTTACCAGAGGGGAAGTGGGCAGGAGGTGGGGGATGGATTGAATAGGTGATGGGAGTGAAGGAGTACACTTGTGATAAGCACCAGGTGATGTATGGACGTGCTGAATCACTATATTACACATCTGAAACTAATATTACACTGTATGTTAACTATACTGGGATTAAATAAAAGCTTAAAAAAATAAATATCTAGAACATCTGTGGCGTGCAAGTCCAATTCAATGTATGTTAAGGACAGTATTTATAGACGAGGAATTGTTTCTTAAGGGTTTCTGTCCTCCACACTATACCTAGAACAGAGCCTCACAAACAGAAATTAATGAGAATTTGTTGGTGGATTTCATTCAGACAAGTTCCTTTTCCCTTATGGAACATAAAACCCTTTTTTGTGAATGCCTTTTTCATCTTTTCATAGTCTTGGGTGGTAGATAAGAAGCCATCATCGTGCAAATTTGCTTCCTTCAATATTGCCCAAACATGAAAATAATAACTTTTCATGACAAATGACCTGTATAGTCACTACTCTGAATTTGATCTCCATCATATAGCCTGCTTCTTGGCTGATACACTGTTCCTTTTTTTCAAATAACAGCCCTATTATAACTATATGACACGTAATTTTTAAAAGTGTACAATTCAATGTTTTTAGTATATTCCCAGAGTAGTGCAACCATGACGACTATATAATTTCAAAACATTTTCATATCTTCAAAAGAGGCCATGTACCCATGTGTACCCATTAGAAGTCACTCCCCATTCCTCTTCCCTCCAGCCCCTGGAAAATACTAGTCTACTTTCTTTTTCCATCGATTTATCTATTCTGGCATTTCATATAAGGGGAACCATACTATATGCAGCTTTTGGTGATACGCTTCTTTCATTTCAGCATGTTTCCAAGGTTTATCCTTACTGATGCATGTATCAGTACTTTGTTCAATTTTTTTTGTTGTTGAGTAATATTCCATAGTATGGATATACCACATTTTGTTTATCTATTCATCAGCTGATGGGCAATTGGGTTGTTTTCCATTTTTGGTTTTTATGAATAATGCTGGCAGAACATTCGTGTACAATAGTTTGGAGGGACATAGGTTTTCAGTTCTCTTGGGATATAAACCTAGGAGTGGAATTGCTGAGTCATGTGGTAACCTATGTTTAACATTTTGAGGGACTGCCGGCTGTTTTCTAAGTTTCACACAATTTTACAATCCCACTGGCAAGGTATGAGAGTTCCAATTTCTCCACATCCTCATCAACACTTGCTGTTGTCTATCTTTTTTATTATTGCCATCCTAGTGTGGGTGAAGAGGTTTCTCATTGTGGTTTTGACTGAATTTTCCTGGGGGCTATTAATGTTAAACATCATTTAATGTGATTATGGGCCATTTGCGTGTCTTTTTTGAATACATGTGTATCCAAACCCTCTGCTCATTTTTATTGGGTTATTTGATTTCCATTGCTTAGTTGTGAGTTTTCTGCCATTCTCTGCATTGTCTTTTCCTTATCTTTTGAGGTACAAAAGTTTTCATTTTTTTAAAGTTCTTTTTCTTTTAATTTTTTTTAATGTTTATTTATTTGAGAGACAGAGACAGAGTGCAAGCGGGGGAGGGGTAGAGAGCCAGAGGGAGACACAGAATCTGAAAAAGGCTCCAGTCTCTGAACTGCCAGCACAGAGCCCAGTGCAGGGCTCAAACAAACCGTGAGATCACGACCTGAGCTGAAGTTGGACACTTACCCGGTGTCCCAAAGTACAAAAGCCTTTAATTTTGCTGTAGTCCTATCTTTTACTTCAGTTTCTTTTGTTTTGGCAGTCATATGTAAAAAACCAGTGCCTAGCCCAAGGCTATAAAGATTTACTCCTATCTTTTCTGTAAGTTTTAGAGCGCTACCTCTTACATTTAAGTCTATAATCCATTTATAAGTTAATTTTTTGCATATGGTGTGAGGTAGGTGTCAGTCTATTTTTTTGAGTGCAGCCATCATTTGTTACCCACTGAATGGTCTTTGGCAACCTTGTCAAAAACCAATTGACCATAAATGCATAGTTTTATTTCTGGGTCCTCAATTCTATTCCATTGATTTACATTTCTACTCTTAGACTAGTACTACACAGTCTTTATTAACATAGCCTTGTAGTAAGTTTTGAAATCAGGAAGTGTGAGTCCTCCAACTTTGTCCTTTCTCATTACCATATGAATTTTAAGTGCGGTTTAATTTTTTCAAAGAAAAATAAATAAATAATAATAAAAACCCAAACGAATTGGGTGTTTTTTGTTTTTTGTTTTTTTAGAGATGTGTTGAATCTTTAGATTGCTTTGAAGATTTCCATCTGATTCTGGGTCAGGAATATTGAATCAAGGAGTGCAAGAAAGTAAATGTTTCTTAATGCATGACGCCGGGTATTATAGGAGTATAAATAATGTGCACAATATACAGGTATGACTGGATATGTTGGTATTTGATATATATGAGTTATTTGTTGTATAAACTCATGCTGAAGCTGTATTTTTAAGAATTTATATGAGATAGTCAGGGTTGAGAATAAACTGGTAAAATTAAAAAGATGACAGACAGCAGGATTCATTTTGACTATGGAATAAATAACATTGATGATGGCAGGTGAGTTGTCATGTTAACAATATTAAGTCTTCTGATCCAGGAACATGGAGCGTCTTTACATTTATTCAGGTCTCATGCAGTTTCTTTCAACAATGTTTTGTAGTTTTCTGTGTACAATCTTGCAATTCTTTTGTCAATTTATTTCTTAGTATTTTCTTCTTTTTGATGCTATTGAGAATGGAATTGTTTTCTCAATTTAACTTTCAGATTGTTCATTACTGGTGTTTAAGAACACAAATGAGGGTGGCTCAGTTGGTTAAGCATCTGGCTCTTGGTTTTGGCTCAGTTCGTGGTCTCATAGTCCGTGAGATTGAGCCCCACATCAGGTTCCATGGCAACAGTGCGGAGCTTGCTTGGGATTCTGTCTCCCTCTCCCTCTGCCCCTCCCCTGCTCATTCTTTCTCTCTCTCTCCCTTTCTCTCAATAAATAAATAAACTTAAAAAAACACAATTGATTTTTGTGTATTGATTTTATATCCTAAAATCTTGCTGAACTTGTTTATTAATTTTATAAATTTTGTTGTGGAATCCTTAGGGATTTCTATATGTAATGTGCAAATAAAAATAGTTTTACTTCTTCCTTTCCTATTTGAATGCCTTTTATTTCTTTTGCTTGCCTAATTTACTTGGCTAGAAACTCCAGTACAATGTTGAATAGATGTGGTGAGATCAGATATCTTTGTCTTGTTCCTAATCTTAGAGGAAAAATTTCATTTCTGACCCCAAGTATGATGTTAGTTGTAGGTTTTTGTATATGTCTCTTTTAGGATTAGGAAGTTTCCTTCTAACCTTAGTTTGTTAGCTATTTTTATCATAAGAATATGATGGATCTTCTCAAATTCTTTTCCTGCATTTATTGAGATGTCGTTTTTGTCCTTTATTCTATTAACAAATAGTATATTGCATTGATTTATCTTCATATGCTGAAACAGCACTGCAATCCTTAAATAAATACCACTTGGTTGTGGTATATAATCATTTGTATATGTTGCTGAATTCAGTTTGCTAATATTTTGTTCATAATTTTTACAGCTGTTCCTTAGCACTATTTGTGGTTTTCTTGTCTCGTTTTGATACTGTAACATTTAAAATTTTCCACTTTCCCTAGGTTGTTCTCTTGCTAAATAAATAGTTCTCCATTTTTCCTCAAATCATGCCATTTTCTGGATCTCTAGTTACTCACTAAAGAGAAAGAGAGTGAAACTAAGAATGAAGGAGACAGACTGAAAGTAAAGAAAGGCAAACGTACTCTCAGCTATGATGGGCACATATGATTAATCTCTAAGTAATTTTGACTTGTTAACTAAATTCTGTGGCCTTATCACAGGTCTTAAGACAGTTGAATTGAACTCTCTAGAGCTCTCTGGACTCCATTTTGTCAAAAGAGAACAAAGCGACTCTGTCCTACACACACGCATTCACGCGCGCCAGCGCTAAACCACGACTATGACCACCACCATCACCACCATACCTCTTTTAAACTCATAACTCTGTGCCAAACTTGGCCTGAGAAGAAACCAACATTCCACCTCTATAGAGCAGTAGCACTTATCTATTCTTTTCCACTTTTTAAATATAAATATGTAGTTACTCTCCGGTGAGAGGGCCAGCGCAGAGCCCAGTGAAATCATGTTGATAATTCTCCTCTCTCTCTCTCTCTGAACACTGTGACACAGATAAAAACAAATTTTAAAAAAATATCAAGGAAAATCTAAAAAGGAGTATTCTTATTCAAGGGCAATTTTAGCCTGCTTGTTGGATATCCATCTTGTTTCCTAGGGGCAGGAAGTTAGGAAGGCAACTGACAAAAAGAACATTTGATTTTGAATTGGCTCTTCTTGTTCAGTCACTTGGTTCTAGGCATACAGGTACAAGTCATTCAAAGGACAAAGCCTTGGGTAGCCACCTTAATTTACCCTGGCCAGGAACCTATCAAGAAGCCTCTTTCTGCCCCATGGCTTTGATCCAGTATCCTTTGGCACCATACAGTATAAAGAGATTTCTCATCTAGACCTATATTCCAAATGACCAGCCCACCCACAGACCCCATAGCTGACCTGCTGGCCTCTCCATAGGGCCAATGCCTAATAAGAGTAGACATGCTTTACCCTTGCTTTATTCAAAGTTCTCAACATTTTGGTTTTGTCCCAGGCTACAAAATATTTCCCGACTTGTGACAAACTCTTTCTTACTTATGCCTAATTGGACTTATCTTGTTCTTCATTCTTTTGGATTTTTAAGGTGGGAAGTTAGATAATTTATTTGAGACTTTTACTCTTTCCTAAAACAGGCATTTAGTGCTATAAATTTCCATCTAAGCATTGGTTTTAGCTGCATCTCAAAAATGTTGATATGCTGTGCTTTACTTACGTGGAGTTCCAAATAATTTTTAATACTTCCTGGTCTCTTTCAGTTATGGACTGTTCAGAAGTATATGTCTTAGTTTTCAAATATTTGGGGATTTTTTTAAGATACCTTCGTGATTTCTAGTTTAATTCTATTGTGGTCAGAGAACATATCTTGCATGATTTGAATCCACTTAAGTTTATTGAGACTTGTTGTATGGCCCAGAGTATGGTCTGTCTTGGTAAATGCTCCATGTGCACTCAAAAATAATATGCTTCTAAAGAATAAGCTTCTAAAGATTCCTTTCTTTTATGTCTCTATGATTTTTCTAAACATGAACATTATTTCTTCTTTTCGTTTCTTTTTTCCCTGACTATAACAAGTCAGAACTATAACAAGTAAACCCCACCAGTTGCCTACAGAGAGTTCAGAACTGTGTGTTTTTTGAGCTATGTGAATGCATTAATTATTTGAAAAATAAGCATATTTTTAAAAAGTAAAGAGTGGTAATTGAATAACGGGAGTGGACTGAACTCAAAGACAATTATGTACACATACACAAGCCAGAATGAATATAGTTAGCGAACCAGAGGCCGTGAAGAATGCTTGGAAGATAGAAACAGGAGTTGCCTTCAGACTGATAACACCAGAGAAGTTAAAATACCTGCAGTAGAAAGTCAAGCACACTCAAAGAAGGCTCAAGAACAGAATCAAGGACCAGCAGAGGTCCTGGGTAGACTATGAGATTAAAGAGCTGATCTCTGAACAACAGATCTTCCCCCCACCCCCCCTACCCCCACTCTGACCTTCATCCAACCTTGCATTGGACAAAGCCACAGTGGCAAATGAACCACTTTGACTTCTTTAAACTACACTCCCATGACAGTGAGTTACTTGAACAGAAAGGGAAACCAAGTTAGCATAGGCGTTAGACAACTGAAGACCTGCAAAACAGAAATGAAACAAAACAAAAGAATACTTCTACCTAGAAGAAAGATCTATCTACCCAAGCCTTTTGGTGTCAGAGAAATGCCATGCTTGGGCATTGGGGATAGTATCTATCCTACCTGTAAGCTCCATGACGTCTACTCCCACAGGAGAAGACCACTCCCTGGTTGACACCCTCCATCCTCCCTATTCATAGGAGAAGCTTGTTAGTGAAATGGACATCCTGACTGTAAATCAGACCCATGCTAATGACCTAGGCTAATAAAATAAGTCATTTATTGCTAAATATGAATGTGCAAAGTTTGAAGTATTTCAAGAAAGTAAAAGAGATGATGACAAACACATGTATTTATATTTTACAAGAAATAGAAATTTACCAAAAAAGTTCAAATTCATATTCTTAGAATTTTGCAAGACAGTGGGTTTATAAAATAAGAACATGCTGCAATAGAAGGAATTGGAGAACAAAATTAAGTATTTGGGAACTAGACATATTATCGCAAAATTAAAAACTTAAATACCAGGTGCTCAGCGCAGGGCCTCCCTGCCTCACATAGGCTCCAACTGAACCTGGAACAGAGCATGCGCGGCCCCGCCCCACCCCTTATCCCCCTTCCCCCAAACCGGAAACTCGCCCCCGTTTCCTGTAACGGACCCCAGTTCCGGTCTTGTCCCAGAGCTGCTGCCGCGTCCGAGCCCAACGGACGCTGCCTAGAGGTCTCCACTGCCACTGAGTGCCTCTGGCTTCTCTCGCCATTCAAGCTGGGCAATTTTCGAGGCCGCCGCCGCCACCTTGGGCCTTGCCGCTGCCCAATCCGGAGTCCTCGCTTCGGAGTCACCTTCGCCCTCGTCTTGGTGCCAGCGCCGCCAGCCATGGCCACCGCGCCGTCCTCTCAAGTGCGCCAGAACTACCACCCGCAGTGCGAGGCCGCCATCAACAGCCAGATCAACCTGGAGCTCTACGCCTCCTACGTGTACCTGTCGATGGCCTTCTATTTCGACCGCGCCGACGTGGCCCTGAAGAATTTCTCCAAGTTCTTCCTGCGCCAGTCCCACGAGGAGAGCCAGCATGCCGAGAAGCTGATGCAGCTGCAGAACCAGCGTGGGGGCCGCATCCGCCTCCGCGACATCATGAAGCCTAACCGCGACAACTGGGAGAGCGGCCTGAAGGCCATGGAGTGCGCCTTTCACCTGGGGAAGACCGTGAACCAGAGCCTGCTCGACCTGCACCAGCTGGCCACCGACAAGAACGACGCCCATCTGTGCAGCTTCCTGGAGACCAACTACCTGCACGAGCAAGTCAAGGTCATCAAAGAGCTGGGGGGCTACATCACCAGCCTGCGCAAGATGGGGGCCCCGGAAGATGGCTTGGCAGAGTACCTCTTTGACAAGCTCACCCTGGGCAACAGCGACAAGCACTGAGTTGGGACTGCCTTCCCATAGCCACAGGGTGCATGGTGACTTCCCCTGGTCACCATGCCGGGCATGCATTTTGCAGTATTGCGCTTGCAAAACGTTCCAGTTTTTTTTCTTCCAGTTTTGCCATAAATAAATGAAATTATTTGGTTTCAATAAAGTTATTTGGTTCCTAAATAAATAAAGGTCTCTGGTTCATTCGTGTGTGCATAACTCTAACCTTTTAAGTTTTAAAACAGGTATCCAGGAGTCCCTCCACCCACCCATGCCTCATCCACATACAGCTCAGGATTTCCATAGATGAAAGAAGAAGTTATTCCATGGGACCACGGGAAATGCAAAATTAATCTTCCCATTCTAAACTATAGGCAGATGGGGGTTGGGTGGTGTGAGGTGGGGGGGGCCCTGGTGAATGTGGGTGGGTGTGCATGGGAAATTATAAGGAAAAAAAAGATGGTGTAGAATTCATCATAGTGGTTTCCTCTAACGAAGAACTGAAGAATGTGATAAGGCAGGGATTAAAGGGAATCTTCAACATTACACGAAGACTTTTTATTTACTAAAATACGCAAACAAAAAAAAAATAAATAAAATATACAAACATTAATGTTTGAGCTTCTGGGTGGGAACACGGGGGTCTTAGAAGCAGGTATGGCAGAGCATCTTTTTTGACAAGCTCACCCTGGGCAACAATGATAATAAATTGAGCCTTTAGGCTCACTTTCCCATAGACATGGGAGGGACCTCCTAGGCCACCATGCTGGACACGCATAGTGCCCTTACAAAATATTCAGATACAGTTTTCTCCTTCAATTGTACACTTTCTTCTCTCAGAGTAATAAGGTACCAAAAAACCCCACACTACCTGATTAGAAGAGCTGAACAATATCAGGTCAAGGCTAAGGTTAAATTTGTGATATTGAATATGAAGTAGAATAAATCCCCCTAAATGTTAAGCCAGTGAGTCTGGCTGCTTTGAAGAATACGGAGGGTGAGGGAGAGTTGAAGCTGGGAGGCCAGTCAGGAGATATTGTCACCAGTCAGATGAGAGACACTGGTGGTTGAACAGGAGAGGAAGCTGAAGAAAAGGTGACTGAGACAAATTCTAGCTGCATCTGGATGACGCAACAAGATTTGCTCATGGATCAGAGGTAAATGAGAAATGGGAGAAATTATCTAGGTTCTGCTATTTGTACTTGAACACCTGACTTGATGGTAATGCTATTTATTAATCTGAGGATGCTTTCTGGGGAACATGAGGGGTGGGGAAGGCATGTCACGTGAAATCTGAGATGCCTATTAGATATGCAAGTGGAACTGTCATGCAGGGGGTCAGAAGAATGAATCTGGAGCTCAGGTGGGATGTCAGGTTTGGAAATACACACATAGGTGACATCAGCTACAGATGCTGTTGAGGTCATGGGACCGGATAAGCTCACCAGAAACAGAGTATAGAGAGTGTGGCACAGCCAGCCAGCCCCATGCCCAGTGCAGCTACCATTAGAGGATGGGTTGAGATATTCAAACATCCAGAGGGCCGCTGGTCCCACCTTGACTATTATCTCATTGCACACTGTGACCATCTGTGCCCATACCCAGTGTCCCCAAATCAGCCTGTTTCTGACCCTAGTGTGGTTTCTGGTTTCTCTTTTCAAGATGTGGAGAGGAGGTGGTCTATTACCTTATCTTCATGGCTATTGGTAGAAAGAAATTATTTCACAGTAAAAATATTTCTCAAGGAAATGACAGAGCTAGTCTCTATGGACTTTTTTTCTGCTTCCCTTTAAAAAGTCCTCCCCTCTCTCAGTCCACTCTCTGACCGGATGAAATCTGTAGCCATGTAAACTTTAAGGTCATCCATGTCTGGGGAAAAAAAGACCCAAAACATTTTGTTTCTTCTGCACCATGTGTAGTTTACAAAGATCAAAATTTAAAATTTATGGATTTTGTGTCCTATGTTCAAAGACACATGGGTAGCTTGAATCTCTTTAAAGCTAATAGACAGCTTTGAAGTATTAGTAAAATATGAACATGTTTACCTAAGCAGTAATCTGCTTTCACATTTTCCCATGACTGTGCTTTAATACTTTCTTAAGAATGAGGATTATGGCCCTTTGAGTTTAGTTTCCAGAAAATGTTATTACGACTTTTATTTTTCCTAGTCATACTTGGTCTTTTCACTATTTCTTTCTCTGCCTACTTTGAGGACCTCTCCTCTTTCTGGGTTTGTGTTAGATTTTACCTATTTGCTTATATACTTTATTTTAAAAAAATTTTTTTTTCAACATTTATTTATTTTTGGGACAGAGAGAGACAGAGCATGAACAGGGGAGGGGCAGAGAGAGAGGGAGACACAGAATCGGAAACAGGCTCCAGGCTCTGAGCCATCAACCCAGAGCCTGACGCGGGGCTCGAACCCACGGACCGCGAGATCGTGACCTGGCTGAAGTCGGACGCCCAACCGACTGCGCCACCCAGGTGCCCCTATTTGCTTATATACTTTAATAGGTACCCCTCCCATAGACATGAGGAAGCAAACAGCAAGCATCTTTTTGTGTGTTTAAAACCATCAGTTTGCTCAGGATCCTTCTTACTCTCCTATTCTGGAGAGTCAGTTTGTTGTAACGGTTTCTTAACCTCAGATGGCCTGGGTTCATGTCTCAGCTTAGCCACTCATGTTGGGTGACCTTGGATATATTATTGAATTTCTCTGTGCCTCAGTTTCTCCACACTTAAAATAAGGATATTAAAAGGGTCAATTCCACTGGGTTGCTGTGAAGATTAAATAAGTTAACATATGTAAATCTCTTAAAACAGTGCCTGGCACAGTGTAAGTACTTTATGTGTTAGCCATATTTATTTACATCACAACCGTCATCATCACCACCACCACCATATTTATCATCATCTTTCACTCACTTATAAGTTCCTTTGTGTGTTTTGTGCTTTGTGGAAAAGATTGCATGTCTATACTTTGCTCCTGGGAATCTCTCTCACATTTTAGCCAACTCTGTCACCTTGCATATTGAGAAGGGGGGAAAAAATCAATTCTCTGTAGCTTCTTTGGTCTTCAGGTTCAGCCAGGACTCAGCAAGGATGATTTGTGTTTATACTGCCCCTAGCTCAGGCCTGGGAGTGAGTTTTACCACCACAACTTTCTGTGGTAATCCTGCTATTTTGTCTAAACCGGCTTTCCTTTTTTTTTCTTAATTTTTTTAACATTTAATTTTTGAGAGACAGAGAGAGACAGAGCGTGAGTGAGGGAGGGGCAGAGAGAGAGGGAGACACAAATCCAAAGCAGGCTCCAGGCTCTGAGCTGTCAGCACAGAGCCCCATGCAGGGCTCAAACTCACAAACCATGAGATCATGACCTGAGCCAAAGTCGGAGGCTTAACCAACTGAGCCACCCAGGCGCCCCAAGCCGGCTTTCCTTTTAAATTGCCTTCTAGAACACGATTTGCTTATTCTTCCCAAATCCAGGTTGCCTGATTTCCGTCTTGAACTTCTTTCTGCCTGAACTACTTATCACTCCTCAGAGATGGATAAGAGCAAAAGGACAAAGAACTCTCACTCTGATTCCCGCCATATGTAGGGATGTTTTGACACAAAGAGGTGTGGAATGGGGTAAGAAATGGGAAAAAGAACCATATTAGGGATACTGATAATATAAAAATTAAAATTTATAAAAACACCATGAACTGTAGCACAGAGGTTCTTAAGTTTTTCTGCCATTAGAGTCACCTGTGGAGCTTTTACAAATCTTGAGGCACAGGCCACATCGAAGACCATATACACCAGAGTCCCTTGGGGCAGGACCTAGACATTCCAAGCTATGAACACCGGTGCGAGCACCTTGCTACTCAAAATATGGTCTAGGAACCAGAAACATCAGCCTCACTTGAACACTTGTTACAAATGCAAAATGTGAAGCCCTATTCCAAAACTACTGAATCAGAATCCATGTCTTAACAAGATCCCAAGTGATGAATATGCATACTGAAGTCTGAGAAGCACTGGTTTAATTAACATCCTGGTACTCAAACATGGCTGCCCTGAGGTATCACCTGGGCAGCTGGACAATAATAATGCCTCAATTTACATGACTCAGTCATATAATCATGCAAGTGCTGGACCAATTACACTAAAAATGTACTCTAACTTCAACAGCAATTTTTTTTAATATATGAAATTTATTGTCAAATTGGTTTCCATACAACACCCAGTGCTCATCCCAAAAGATGCCCTCTTCAATACCCATCACCCACCCTCCCCTCCCTCCCACCCCCCATCAACCCTCAGTTTGTTCTCAGTTTTTAAGGGTCTCTTATGCTTTGGCTCTCTCCCACTCTAACCTCTTTTTTTTTTTTTCCCTTCCCCTCCCACATGGGTTTCTGTTAGGTTTCTCAAGATCCACATAAGAGTGAAAACATATGATATCTATCTTTCTCTGTATGGCTTATTTCACCTAGCATCACACTCTCCAGTTCCATCCACGTTGCTACAAAGGGCCAGATTTCATTCTTTCTCATTGCCACATAGTACTCCATTGTGTATATAAACCACAATTTCTTTATCCATTCGTCAGTTGATGGACATTTAGGCTCTTTCCACAATTTGGCTATTGTTGAGAGTGCTTCTATAAACACTGGGGTACAAGTGCCCCTATGCATCAGGACTCCTGTATCCCTTGGGTAAATTCCTAGCAGTGCTATTGCTGGGTCATAGGGTAGGTCTATTTTTAATTTTCTGAGGAACCTCCACACTGTTTTCCAGAGTGGCTGCACCAGTTTGCATTCCCACCAACAGAGCAAGAGGGTTCCCATTTCTCCACATCCTCTCCAGCATCTAAGTCTCTTGATTTGTTCATTTTGGCCACTCTGACTGGCGTGAGGTGATATCTGAGTGCTCAACAGCAATTATTGCATCAAGAATTACTGATCTCACACACACACACATACACATTTTTATCTGTTTTGCTGTTTTATCACAAATTAATTTGTTTTATAGCATGGGTTGTCCAACTATGGCCCACAAGCCAAATTCACATTTTTGCATCTATACTCATAAAGGATATGGATCTGTAGTTTTCTTATGATATTTCTGTGTGGTTCTGCTCTCATGATAGCACTGGCCTCATAGAATGTGGAGATATTCCCTCTTCTGTTTTTCAGACGAACTTGTGAAAAATAGGTATGAATTCTTTAAATATCTGATGAAATTCACCAGTGAAATCAAAGCCTGGGCTTTTGACTGTGAAAAGTTTTAAAATTACTAATTTAATCACTTTGCTAATTACATAGGTCTATTCAAATATTCTAGTTCTTCTGGAGTCAGTTTCTGTAGTTTGTATCTTCTAGGAAGTTTTCTATTTCATCTAGGTGGCAGATCTAGTTCTGGTTCAAAGTACAGTAAAACCCTGCATTCTGAGTAAGTTGTTCTGCGAGTGTTCCACAAGACAAACAAACATTTCTAATAAATTTTAACTTGATAAACAAGTGATGTCTTATAATATGAGTAGTACCTGACTCTGAATGTCACATGATCACAATTGAACCAATGGTTCTTGTCTCTCTCTCTTGCTGCGGGATTGTGGCAGATCGTCTCCCATGCTCAGATGGTTGGTCTCAAGCCACAGTGTTTAACAGAAATCAGTGATTTTTCAGAATGTTGGAAGGTGCCCACAACTGGAACTGGTGTATTTTTTGTCACTTCAAAGCACTTATGGATAATCATTTGCTTTTCCATACAAGAGTAAGCTCAGGAATGCTTTGCTTCATTCCAGGTCAGGCTGCCTGCAGATATAGACACTTTCCTCTGCTGCCTTATTGCCAGTTACGTTAAATATAGTCTATGACAGGGGCGCCTGGGTGGCGCAGTCGGTTAAGCGTCCGACTTCAGCCAGGTCACGATCTCGCGGTCCGTGAGTTCGAGCCCCGCGTCAGGCTCTGGGCTGATGGCTCGGAGCCTGGAGCCTGTTTCCGATTCTGTGTCTCCCTCTCTCTCTGCCCCTCCACCATTCATGCTCTGTCTCTCTCTGTCCCAAAAATAAATAAAAAACGTTGAAAAAAAAATTAAAAAAAATATAGTCTATGACAAGAGTTTATTAATACTGTACTGTAGTCAACATCCATGCAAGTGTATACAATAGCTCCCATTCAGAAAAGGTTGAAAAGAAAGGCAGTAAGAAGGAGATGATTACAGTGGAAGTTAAGAAGGAAATCAAGAAGTACAAATGAGGCAAGAGAGTGGCTGAAATTGCAAGATTTTATAAGAAGTCTACGTCGACCATATGCACAACATTAAGGAAGAAAGAAGAAATAAGGGTTCTAGATGCATCAAAAGGAGTCACAAGAATATCAAAGCAATGGCCACGTGTTTTGAAAGATGTAGGTAAAGATGTTTGGATAAATCAGAAGAACTAGCAAGTGATACCGTGCCTGAGAACTTTATTTGCGAGAAGGCAAGGGCCTTGTACACTTGACCTCGTAAGTAAACTGCCGGGTACGTCAACAGAAAGCGAAGAAGGCTTCAAGGCAAGCAGGGGATGGTTTGATAACTTGAATAGGAGAAGTGGCATCCGTGTAGTTGTGAGGCACAGAGAGGCTGCGAGTTCAGATGCTAAGGCAGCTGAGGCATTTGCTACCAACTTCCAGAAGCTCATGGTTTCCGACTGTTACCTGATGGAACAAGATGTTAACTGTGATGAAACGGGGCTTTTTTAGAAAAAGATGCCAAAGAGGACCTACATTACAGAAGAAGAGAATGCAATGCCTGGTCACAAGCCCATGAAAGACCATCTGACCCTCTTATTTTGCACTAATGCAAGTGGGGATTTCAAAGGCAAGCCCCTGCTCATGTAACATTCTGAGAATTCATGAGCCTTCGAGAAACGCAAGGTGCAGAAAAGCCAATTAAATGTTATGTGGAGGTCCAACAGCAAGCTTGGGTCACTTGTATCTTGTTCGTTGAGTGGATCAATGAGGTCTTCAGTCCTGCAGTGAAGAAATACCTTTTAGAAAAGAGTCTGCCACTCAAAGCCTGGCTGGTTACGGATAATGCTCCTGCTCATCGTCCAGGCTTTGAGGATGACTTACTGGAGGAACTTGAGCTCATTAAGGTCAAGTTCCTTCCTCCCTACACCACTCCAATCCTCCAGCCCATGGATCAGGTCATTTCAAACTCTAAAACACCAAAGCACTATTTTAGCGATGCTTTCAGGTCACTGAAGGAACAAACCTTACCCTCTGAGAGTTTTGGAAAAATCACTTCCGTATTGTGAACTGCCTCAAGATCATCAATGAAGCCTGGGATGGGGTCACCAAGAGAACCCTCAATTCTGCTTGGGGAAAACTGTGGCCTGATTGCATTCTTGGACATGACTTAGAGGGGCTTGCTCATGAACAGGAGCTGCCACTTGTCGATGAAATTGTGTCCCTGAGGAAGACCACGGGACTGGAGGTGAATGAGGACAACATTCAAGAGCTGGTGGAGGAACATGGCCAGGGGCTGACCACCGACAAACTGATGGATCTGCATTGCGAGCAACAGCAAGAGGTTATGGAGGAGATCTCGTTTGCAGAGGAGAAGGAGAAAAAGGCAGAGGAATCCCTCATTTCAAATGAGATTAGGGAGATATGTAAAATGTGGGAAATAGTGCAAAATTTTGTAGAAAAGCACCACCTGAATAAGGCTGTAGCAGTGCGAGCCATTAATCTGTTCAAGGCCAATGCAATGTCACATTTCCAAGAAATCCTGGAAAGGAGGCAAAAGCCTGGGTCCATTGGATGGGTTTCTTATTAAAGGTGCATGAAAACAAAAGGGTTCCACTGAGCCAATAGATAGCAGTGATTCCTTTAGGGACAGTGAAAGCTGTACTACACAATAACCCTCCTCTCTCTTGTCTCCCTCACACCAGTCACGAAAGTTTTCAAAGGTAAGTGAAGGTTAATTTGTTTTTCTTTATATTTTGTATTTTATTATTTTGTACTATATTACAGTAATCATTTTTTAAGTTTATTTATTTTTGAGACAGAGCGTGAGTGGGGGAGGGGCAGAGAGAGGGGGAGATGCAGAACGCGAAGCAGGCTCCAGGCTCAGAGCTGTCAGCACAAAGCCGGATGTGGGGCTCGAACCCACAAACCATGAGATCATGACCTGAGTCGAAGTCGGATGTTCAACCGGCTGAGCCACCCAGGAGCCCCTGTAATCATTTTTATTATGAATATTTTTGGGTTGTAGAACGAATCATCTGGCCATTATTTCTTATGGGGAAATTCTCTTTGATGTACAAGTGCTTTGGATTACAAGCATGCTTCCGGAATGAATTATGCGAGCAAACCATGGTTTTACTGTATTCCCCTTTTGCTTCTATAAGTGAGGCAGTGATGTCCTTCTTACATTCCTGATTTTAATAATCTGTCTTTTCTCATTTTTTCTTGGTCAGTCTAGCTACATGTTGTCAATTTTATTGATTGTTAAAAGAACCCCACTTGATTTCACTTGTTTTCTCTATTGTTTTCCTGTCCAACATTGCTTTTACTTCTGCTCTAATCTTTAACATTTTCTTAGTTCTGCCTGCTTTGGGTTTATTCGGCTCTGACCTTTCTCATTTTTTAAAAAAAATTTGGAATGTTAAGTTATTTGGGATATATATTTTTTAATGTAACCATTTGCAACTATACATTTCTCTCTCATCACTGCATTTGCTGCATCCCATAATTTTTGGTATGCTGTGTTTCTCTGTCATTCATCTCAAAGTATTTTCTAACTTCCCACGTGATCTCTTTGACCCATTGGTTATTTAGAAGTGTGGTTTAAAAAAAAGTTTTTTTTAAATGTTTATTCATTTTTGAGACAGAGAGAGACAGAGCACAAGTGGGGATGGTGCAGAGAGAGAGGGAGACACAGAATGTGAAGCATGCTTCAAGCTCTGAGCTGTCAGCACAGAGCCGGACGTGGGGCTTGAACTCATGAACCGTGAGATCGTGACTTGAGCTGAGGTCGGACACTTAACCGGCTGAGCCACCCAGGTGCCCCATAGAAGTGTGTTGTTTAATTTCCACATATGTGTAAATTTTCCAAATTGACTTCTGTTATTGATTTCTAATTTTGTTCCATTTTGGTCAAAAAACATTCTTTGATTTCAATCCTTTTAAATGCATTGAGGCTCATCTTAGAATATACTGTAATCTGGAGAATATTTCATGAGTGCTTGGGAAGAAGTATTCAGCTGTTGCTGGGTGGAGTGTACTACAGATTTTTGTTAGGCCTAATTGGTTAGGAGTTTTAGTAAAGTCTTCTACTTCTTTGTTGCTTCTCTTCCTAGTTGTTCTATACATTATCGAAAGTGGGAATTGCAATCTCCAACTATTTCTGTCTTACTGTTTCATCCTTTGGTTCTGTCAGTTTTGTTTCATGTATTTGAGGTTTTCTGGTTATGAACATGTACATTTATAGTGTTATCTCTTCCCAATGATTTGAATTTTTTATCACTATAAAACATCCCTCTTTGCCTCTAGTAAGAATTTGTGTCTTCATGCATATTTTTTTCCTGATATTAGTATAGCCGCTGCTGCTCTCCTTTGCTCACTGTTTGTATATTCTATCTTCTCTCTTTTTACTTTCAAACCATTTGTTTCAATATAATTCGTATCCTGTGTAGACAGTATAGAGTTGGATATTCTTTTTTATCCATTGTGACACTGTCTTTCTTTTGATTGGAGAGTTTAATCTATTTACTTTTAATGTTACTATTGATATGGCTGATTTATATCTGCCATATTGCTATGTTTGCTATGTATTTCCTGTCTTTTGTGTTTTCCTGTTCTTCCTGTACTCCTTTCATTTGTATGAAATAGATATTCTCCACTGTACCATTTTAATTCGTTTTTTCCCCCTTATGTTTTAAAGTTATTTTTTAGTGATTTCTCTAGGGAGCACAATATGTATGTTATCACAATCTACTTCACCTTACTTGAGGGGCACGTGGCTGGCTCATTTGGTAGAACATCAACTGATAGCTTAGACAAAACCACCATTCTGCAGTGCTCACAGTTCTGAAGGCTGGGAAGTCCAAGATCAAGATGCTAGCAAGGTAAGTTTCATTGAGGCCTCTTCTCTTGGCTTATAGATGACAGCTTTCTTGCTGTGTCCTCATGTGGTGGAAAGGTGTCTCTTCTCATAAGGGCACTAATCCTATAGCTTTATTACCTCCATAAAGGTCTTATCTCCAAATGCAGTCACACTGGGGGGTGGGGCTTTAACATTTCAATTTTGGAGGGATAGAGAAACATTCAGTCCATAACATAACCTGAGCCAGTAAGACTTTCAGCCTTTGTTGATGGATCTGCAAACATAAATTGGGGAATGCACTAAGGTTCAGTAAGTTTACAAGTCTGCTATGGCTTTTACTTCCTTGGTATGCAAGGCCTCACATTCAACCAGAGACAAGTAGCTAACTGGGCCTTTCTCTGGTCTTCCTGATAGTGCACACACCCTTGCAGCCTTGCAGATGTACACAGCCTTCCAGAACAGCTGGGGCATGTGGTGGCTTATTAAAGTCTATGATGGCTGCCTTGTTGCCAGATCTCTCTGTTAAATTTATGGCTGATTTTCCTATCTGTAATTCACACCAACCCATACTGCAACCCTAGGTTAGCTGTGATGTTGGTCTTCCTCAGCTGTTTGCCATGAAGTTAGCTATTGTTTTTGTTTTTTTTTTAAGTTTATTTATTTTGAGAAAGAGAGAGAGTACAAGTGGCGGAGAGGCCAAGCAGAGAGGGAGAGACAGAATCCAAAGTAGGCTCTGCACTGTCAGTACAGAGCCCACTGTGGGGCTCAAACTCATGAACTGTGAGATCGTGACCTGAGCTGAAACCAAGAGTCAGATGCTTAACAGACTGAGCCACCCAGGTGCCCCAGCTATTGTTTTTAATATCACCCCTGAGCTTAGATTTTTTCCACAGTGTAAATCAAAAAACCTCTGTCCATCATCCAGGCCATTGATCCTCATGGCCTGCTGTATCCTAGTAGAACTACTATACAACAGAGCAAGGGACAAGGAGGCAGCACAGGAGTTCAGGCTATAAATGCCACAGATTTTCACTCCCCCCCCCTTTTTTAAGTTTATTTATTTATTTTGAGAGAGGGAGAGCATGAGTGCAGTGGGGAGGGGCAGAGAGATAGGGAGAGAGAGAATCCCAAGCAAGCTCCATACTGCCAGAGTAGAGCCTGATGCAGGGCTCAAACCCACAAACCTTGAGATCATGACCTGAGCCAAAATCAAGAGTTGGATGCTCAATCAACTGAGGCACCCCTCCACTGTTTTTCTTGAATAAACATTCGCAATTTGTTGTATGCTTTTGGTCAATTTCCATAGTACTAAAATAGTTATTTTTTACAATTTTTCCAGTTTAGCATTGCTTTTTGGAAAGAAAATTAGCTGAATCTCTTACTCAGCCATGCTGACAGTCAGTTTTCTAGATGGCTTCACTAATGAAGTGTGGAAAGATGGAAACAGTCACTGTGGGCCTACCATTGTTACCATGTACAAGTGCCATCTAGTTGATTCTAATTTGGATACCTAAAAAATACTAGGTGAAAAATTTATATTTTCTATTACACAAAATATACATTTCTATAGTGAAGTAAAATTTAAATTCATTGTTATCACAGCCATTAAAAAAACAAGGACTCACTTTTTGTTTTTCATTTACTTCAATATTTTCTTTGGAAAAAGAATACTTTAAAAAATTCTTTGGAAAATTCAAACTTAAAAAAATTTTGAAATGTCTATAATGTAGCTTTTCTAAACTTAGAAGATTAAGAAATTTTCTAAGCTCTTTACATTAACAGAGACTAAATTCTGGTGGTATTATATATATGCCTCCAAAGTAGGAAGAATTTTTAGAAATATGAATTGAATTATAGCTTAAATTTACTTGTATGGAAAAATAAAAACAATTCCCCATGAGTGAGCGTGTGTGTGTGTGTGGTGCAGCTATTGCCTTTTTATTGTACAGGATATCTTGGGTGTGTACTGTTTGCATGCAATATCTCTATATATCATGAAGAATCATTTCCTTTTTTCAGAAGCAGAGTGGGATGGGGATAGATATGTTCAAGAGTCACAATATATTTACCTTAAGTGAATTTAGAACGAAATAATTAGTGTTCCTTGGAATGAATTATGGCCAAATTTATCTTAATTTCTTGATGCTATTTTGTCATCCCTTCCCTTCATACAAGCAGGGGTTCTCTGGGTTTATGTTGCTAGGTCAGTTGCAGCTTTATTTAGGTTTATTTAGAGGGACAAAGACTGGTAGTCTGGAGACTGGATTTTGATTCGGTTGCTGCTGTGCAACAGCAGAATGCCCGGGAGGTAATCCACTTACAACAGTGAGTATAAGCAGTGGAATCGCTATTACTGTATTTAAACGCCGATGGTTGGCAGGAATGTGCTAAAGTCTGAATCTAACAGCTAATTATGTCACTGTCCCTGCCCAGGGCAACTGCTACTGAAAGGACATGCTCAGTGATGAGGAAGACAGCAGAGGTGGTGGTTTGGAGCTAAATGTTACTTTGTTGCTGACTCACGGGAAGAGGTTTAGGATGTTGGCTGTGGTTTCTAAAGAGCACCCAGCCGTTTTCACCTTGTGTATGAAGTTTCCACGTGTTTTTTTAAATTATGATTTTATGCTTATTATTTTCTCTCTCCTTAGTTTTCCTCACAGGAGAAAAAGCCAATTCAGTATTGAAACGCTACCCAAGAGCTAATGGACTTTTTGAAGAAATAAGACAGGGCAACATTGAGCGTGAATGCAAAGAAGAAATCTGCACATTTGAAGAAGCAAGAGAAGCTTTTGAAAATAATGAGAAAACTGCAAGTACACTGGCAATTTTTAAGAGCCGTTCACAAGCTTTGCCTACCTTTTGGATGGATGTCTGCAGTCTGCATTCCCAAATGGCGTGATTTGCTACCAATTACAAATCGATCCCACACTGCCTTTGTGAAGAACTCTGCAAGTGGCATCTAACTGAGAATACTCTGTGGATAGTAGAGCCAGGTTCACTTCCCCATGTGTTGGTCTGTCTTCCAGGGCCCTGTTTCCACAGGACTCTGCTGAGCTCAGATGGATCATCCTGGCAGGGGGGGAAGCACTTGTTTCACACAAGGCTCTGTTGGGGAAGAATATAGATATCATCACCTGACTCTGCTTAATCAGTGAGAAAGAGTAGACGAACCTAATAGAGGCTGACACGGTTTTAAAAATCTTTTACTCCTGGGGCGCCTGGGTGGCTCAGTCGGTTGAGCGTCCGACTTTGGCTCAGGTCATGATCTCACGGTTTGGGGGTTTGAGCCCCACGTCGGGCTCTGTGCTGACAGCTCAGAACCTGGAGCCTGCTTCAGATTCTGTGTCTCCCTCTCTCTCTCTCTGTCCCTCTCAAAAGTAAATAAACATTAAAAAACATTTTTTACAAATAATAAAAATCTCTTTCTTGTAGTACAAAAGAAAAGACATATCTATTTTTGAACTCAACTCCCTTCTCCACTTTAAGAAAAACCCCTGTTTACCACTCTTTACTCTAGAGGGCATGCTCTTCCAGGAGAGCGGGGCTGGAAATGCAAACAGCAGTGGTGTAAATTCTGTGGAACTGCTCTGCACTTGGAAATTACATTACCAGAGGTAGCCAGCATATAAAGATCCATTCCCGTGCACCGACCTTGAAAATAACACTGGGTGCTAAACAAGTGATGTTAGATGTGCTAGAACACAACTGAGTACGTCTGATGTATCACTACTGTACTGCTTTATGTGATTTCTTGTGAGTGTATGTGTCAATGTGTGTATATTTATGTGTGGGGTTTTTTAATTGTGATTTTCTAAAAGTTTATTTAGAGAGAGAGAGAGCACAGGTGCATGAACAGGGGAGGGGCAGGGAGAAAGGGAGAGAGAATCCCAAGCAGCCTCTGCGCTGTCAGCAGGGAGCCACCATGCCATGCCATGCCATGTGGGGCTCATTCTCACCATTGTGAGATCATGACCTGAGCCAAAATCAAGAGTACAAGGCTTAACCGACTGAGCCACCCAGGTGCCCCTGTATGTGTGTTTTAACACAACTGGCTTGGTCTTAAAGTAGCCATATTCTTAGACCAATCCTAAGTTATTATGTACTCTGAAGAGAATAAAGTGCCATTTGTAAATGTGACCCAAATGTTATTTAGAACCTTCACTATCTATACCAAATATCACGAAATGTTTCAAGTACAATATGGCTCATGTTTCTAAAACATACATAAAATCTGGTTCTTCATATTGTGTTTTTTTCAATGAATATAAGTTTTAAGTTGTAGATATTCTACAGTTTTCCCAAAGGTAATGACTTTTCCTCCTAATTTATCAATCTCCTTTATAGGAAAGGCAAGTTACTTGTTCAAAATGCACTGTGTGAAAGAACTTAATACCAGTGAACAGTACTATTTTGAACTTAAAAATGTAAATAATTTAAAATTTACAGGAAAACTGTAAGAATACAAAAAATGCCCCTGACTCATATTCACCAATTACATTTTCCCACATTTGCTTTGTTTTCTCTCCCTTCCCCACCCCCTTTTCTAGTAAGCTGCCTATATCTTGCCTCTCTATTCCTGAAAACTTCACTGTGTATTTCCTTAAAAAATTACTAAACCACTATCAATGATCAAATCATAAAAATTAACATGGTTGCAATATTATCTAATAGTTACACTCAAAAATCATTCTAATAATATCCTTTATAGCACTTTGTGTCCACTCCAAGAACCAAGTCTGTCTTAGGAGCTGCCACAGTAGAGATGTTTGCAGTTTTTAGTGTTGGCTGAATACACTATAAAGGTTCCAGGCTTTTGTAAATGGTTCTTGAAGAGAAAGAAAGGTATGGAGGAGAGAGGAGGTATCTGGACAGGGCAAGAAAGAAGGGCAACTCATGACCAACGACGTGTCACCAAAAAAGGAAAGGAAATTACGCCTGTCTTCCAACTTTCCACATCCCTCAGAAATTTAAGGAAATAAAACCCAAACCGCAACTCCTTGGGGAAAACCCAGACAAAGTGGAGTAGAGCTGGCAGAAACGTGGGCACGAAGAGGTAAACTCGGGCAAATTCCTCCTTGAGAGTGGAGGGAGAATAGAGTGGGGAAGAGCGAGCAGAGAACCCACAGCGTCTCGGTGGAGTTGGGGCGTTTATGCTGGTCTTTTTTTTTTTTTTTTTCAAGGAGAGTGTTGAAGGCGTTGCGTTTTTAACACAGCCACACGGTTCTCGCCTTAAATGATAACAATGACCCCAAATAGCATACGTGTTACTCCAGAGCCCAAGGAATGGCCACGGGAGGACGGAGAGGGCGTGGGACGTCGCATTAGGTCTGGCGGCCCGGACGGAGGAGAGGCGAGGGGTGGCCATCAGGGAGGCGGCTGCAGCCCCAGGGTCCCCGAAGGGGCAGGCTGGAGCGGGGCGGACAAGGGTAGGGGACCCAGAAGGTTGGGGAGGGGCGGAGAGGCGGTGGCCGTCCGGGCAGTGGGGCGCGGGTTGGTGCGGGGCTGGAGGCAGGGGTCGCGGCGCGCCGGGCCCTCACCGCTGCTGAGCGTGGACTCGCAGTGCCAGATGTCCAAGCTGGCGGGTTTCCGGCAGGACTCCCACAGGGACAGGTAGTACTGGTGGTCGGCCGTGACCCAGGCCGGGCTCAGCACGGCCCCCAGGTCCAGACACAGCGCCAGGAAGATGCACACCAGCCCGACCAGCTTCAGCGGGGTCAGCACCGACACGCGCACCTCCTCCATGCCGCTGCCCGCCGAAGCCATGCCCCGGGCGCCGCGGCCGCCCGCCCCGCCGGAGGCGAGGTCGCCAGGCGGGTCCGGAGAGCGGGGAGCCCGACCTCCTCTGGAGGGAAGCAGCGGAGCCGCCGCGCACCGGGAAGGTGGGTCTGCGGGGGCTGCCGGCCCGGGTGGGGGTCTTCGGCAGCGGCAGCGGCAGCGGCAGCTAAGGCGATTCCGCCGCGGACCTTCGCCGCCAGCCCCGCGCCGAGCTCTGCCGGCGCCCGCTCCGCCCCTGGGCTGCGGGAGGCCGTGGTGCTGGGGGAGAGGCCGCTGCACCTGGGCCTTGGCCTCAGGCTCTTGCTCCAGGCAAGAAGGGCTGGAGTGCGCCTGGCCCTGCCCCTTGCAGGGCCAGTTTCCTTCTCTGAACCCAGAGGCTGGTGCCTGGAAAGTGCCCCATCCCCTGGCTGGCGCTCTAAAAATGGGACCACCCTCTCATGTATCTCATACAAGTGTAATCATATAGTATTCGTCTTCTGTGTCTGGTTTATTTCACTTAGCATAATGTTTTTAAGTTCTTCCATGTTGTAGCATGTATCCGAATTTCATTCCTTTTTAATGCTGAAAAAGATTCCATTGTATACTAGACCTCCCTTATCTGAGGGGTGATTCGAGTCCAAGACTCCTGAAACCATGGTTAGTGCAAGACCCTATGTATACTTTCCTCTTTCCTACACATATCTACCTAAGATAAAGTTTAATTTATAAATTAGGCGCAGTAAGAGGTTAACAATAATAGAACAATTATAACAATATACTGTAATAAAAGTTATGTGAATGTGGTCTCTCTCAAAATATATTACATTATACTCACCATCTTCCTGTGACGATGTTAGGTGATATGAAACGCCTACCTGATGAGATGAAGGAAGTGAATGAATGACATGGGCACTGTAACATAGCTGTAGGCTACTGCTGGCCTGCTGATTTCTCAGGAGCATCATCTCCTTTCTGGGCTGGGGTTGACCACAGGTAACTGAAAAGGTGGAAAGCGAAAGTACTGATAAAGGGGACTATTGCATTTATATACTACATTTTGTTTAACCATTCACCTGTCCGTGGACATGTGGGTTATTTCCATCTTTTGGCCATTGTGAATATTACTGCTTTGAACACTGGCATACAAGTATCTGCTCAAGTCTCTATTTTTAATTATTTTGGTTATATACCCAGAGGTGGAATTGCTGTATCATATGGTAATTCAATTTTTAGTTTTTGGAGAAACTACTGTCCCGTTTTCCACAGCAACTTGCCATTTTACTTTCACACCAGCAGTGCACAAGGGTTCCAATTTCTTCACATCTTCACCAACAATTCTTTTTTTTTTTTTCATGATAATCATCCTAACGGATGAGAGTGGTATCTCACTGTAGTTTCGATTTGCATTTCCTTAGTGATTAGTGAAATCTGAGTAGGTTTTGATGTCTTTATTAGCCATTTTTTATCTTCTTTTGTGAAATGTCTATTTAAGTTCTTTGCCTATTTTTAAATTGGGTTGTTTGTGTTGTTGAGTTTTAGGGGTTCATTATATATTATGGATATCAATCCCTTATTAGATATATGATTTGTAAATATTTCCTCCCATTCTATCAGTTGCCTTTTCATTCTCTTGATAATGTTCTTTGATGGACAAAAGCTTTTAATCTCAATTTATATATTTTTTCTTTTCTTGCCTGAGCTTGGTGTCCTATCTAAGATATCCAGTGTCATGAAGCCTCCCTTTATGTTTTCTACTGAGTTTTGTAGTTTTAGCACTTATGTTTAGGTCTTTGATTCATTTTTTTTTTTTATATGATGTAAGGTATGGGTCTAGCTTCATTCTTTTCATGTGGATATCCAGTTTTCCCAGCACCATTTGATGAAAAGACTGTACCCCCCCCACCCACACACACCCAGAACTGTATAGTTTTGAGTTATTAAACTTGTGGACCCCTTGATAAGTCACAAGTAACTGGTGCTCCACTATGAAGAGTAAAGCCTTCCACGTCTCGCTTGCCTCATCAGCTCCACATCTGTCCCACCTATCTGTCGGTCCCGTCCCTTACTGTTCTCCCCAACGGGATGCGTAGTGATTGTGTACAAGTTAAAGTTTGAGAAACGTCTGATCTATACCATCTCGTGCCTCTCAGGGCTCAACTTCTATTACAAGTGGCTGTACCAAAGCAGCTGCTAAGCAAATAAAAATGTACCGCTTTATGCCCTACCCTTCAACACGTTACCTGCTGCCCAAGAGATGGTGTTTTTTTTTTTCATGTGTACTTCTCAGCAGGCTCTAATTGTCACTGAGTGTGGTGCCTTCAGTCAGCGTTATTGACCTTAACTGGCATCACTATATTCTAGACTCACTGGTTCTCAATTGAGATTTGTTATGCTCCCACTATTAGTTATACTGCATCTCATGCATCTGGTGATATGTTAATTGACGGATGAAGATAAATAATGATGCCTTACCAATAGTATCTCAAATAACCATCTTTCAGATTCTGAGGGAGGTGGGACTTCCAGAATGGTAGTATGAGAAGTTTGGGGAAGTCTTACCCCTGGGGAGACATATGTTAAGCTGGTGAAATTGGCATAGACAATCACTCAAAGTCTCTAGAGATCCATCAAAGGACTTAAAACAAACTGAGAAGCATTTATTTAAATCTATGGAAACTAAGTAAGAATGATGGAAAGCCACATCATTCAAGATAGAGATGGTACATAGGATTTCACAGTTCCACATTGCTTAAGAGCTCTTTCAGGGGAGTCAGCATCTTAAGGCAGATCCCATCTCCCCAGATTATTGGATGGAAGAGCTATTCTGAATGGAATACAGATAACTGGCTAATGGAGAGAGAGAATTAAAGTGAAAGACAAGTAAAGTTCAATTTACATTAAAAAATTATGTATGTTCAATTTATATAAATAGTTGGTAGGTCATGTAGAAAGTAAAAGAGCATAAAACATATTGGTTGTTAGAGTTGACAATTAAGACTGAAAGACAAGGTGGTACCCCTTGCTGGGAGCAATTTTTCATGGCTGGTACAGACTCAGGGTAATCAACACCAGGGTTCTATTTTTTGACTACTGCCTTGGAGTGAAGTAAGTGAAAATGTGATTTCTTTTTTTTTTTTTAACTTCTTTATTTGAGGGGGGAGTGGCAGAAGGAGAGAGAGAGAGAATATCAGGCAGAATCATAAACATATGCAGATATTTATATATTCCTCAATATATTCTGCTCTTCAGTGCCTCTTCATTGAAATATGTCAATGGTTTGAATGTTTTTACCAGTTCACTGTCACTCTCATTCCCATCTCTGAATGCTCTTTTGGTCATATGTTTTAGTATTTTTGTGTCCCTCAGAAGGGGGAACATCGTTTTCTAAAAACTGAATTGATAGGCATTGTTTATGCTCATGATTCTCATGGAATACCTTTTTTACTTTTTAGAGACAGCTTCATTTTAAGAGAAGCAAGTTGATGTCTTGAGTGAAGACACCTAGCATGTAACACTTAAAAAAATCTATTTTGTTTATAATAAGTTAAAAAATGTCATTATTCTTGGGGTGCCTGGGTGGCTTAGTCGGTTAAGCATCCAATTCTTGATTTTAGCTCAGGTCATGATTTCATGATTGTGAGAAAGAGCCCCACATCAGGCTCTGCACTGAATGTGGAGCCTGCTTTGGATTCTCTTTCTCCCCCTCTCTCTCCCTGACTCTCTCTCTCTCAAAAATAAATAAACATTAAAAAATGTTTAGCGTGAGTGGGGGAGGAGCAGAGAGACAGGGAGACACAGAATCCAAAGCAGGGTCCAAGCTCTGAGCTGTCAGCACAGAGCCTGACACGGGGCTCAAACCCACGGACCGTGAGATCATGACCTGAGCCGAAGTTGGACGCTTAACCAACTGAGCCACCAGGCGCCCCAAATAAACATTTTTTAATGTCATTATTCTTGGCTATCTACTGTGTTGTAAAAATAATCCTGTTTTACAGAAGTAGTCTTTTACTTTGCATTGATTACAATAAGGACTTTAGACTTGTGTAGTCCAAAGATAATATTGTATTACATAATGGATGCAAAGCTGTTTAAATGCACTATAATTGTGTTTTCCTCTCCCTTATCCTCTATCATCCCCCAAGGAATCCCAAATAATTCCCTAGCCTAGAACATCTCTTCACTAAGTGTAGTATAGTTGTTATCACTACTGTATAAGGTAGTAACTGAAGTCCTGGAAGATTAAGTGAGAGATAATAAATGTCAGGCCAACTGTGCTTTCTAGTTCATATTTCCTTTGTACCACAATACTTCATATGTTGTTTAATAAATCATGAGCTCATTTATCAAATCTATGTCTCCTCAACCAAATCACCAAATTAACCAGTGCTCTCCAAGATCTCTGGAAAGCAAGCCCACTGATGCCCAGGGCATACTCAAGACTCAGAGCTAGTAGGCTACTCTATTGTCGGCCCACTCTCATGGAGAGATGAATGGTTACAAAGAATGATCTGTGTTTGTTATATCTGTTTATAGTATTGTACATGTTCTGATAATTGCATAATTTAATTGCTATTTAAAAGCAATAGAAACAATATAAGAGAGAGTAGCTTATGTGAAAACTAGGTTAAATACTTTGGTGTGATTCCATAAAGGTGAGACAATTTAAAATACTGCCAAATTAAATGTGGGAAAAGCAATAACAAAACTTACAAATAGTATTTATTTATAATATAAAGTCTAAATCCAGTTTGATTAAATATTTGAGTTCTTTTTCTGCTTAAAAATAATGGAATAGACAATCTGAATAGGCCTATATCTATTCAAGGAATTGAATCGATAATTAATAACCTTCCAAGACAGAAAGCCCCAGGTCCAAATGGGTTCACTGGTGAATTCTACCACACATTTTAGGGAGAAATTATATCAATTCACCACAATCTCTTCCAGAAGACAGAAGCCGAGAGAACATTTCCTAACTTATGCATTATCCTAATACCAATATCTGACAAAGACATAATAAGAAAACAGATTAACATTTTTCACGAACATAGCTGCTAAATTCCTCAACAAATATCAGCAAATCGAATTCAACAGTGTATTAAAAAATATGCATTAAGACCAAGTTGATGTAGGTAGGTCCTTAGAGGGTGTTATGTCCAAATCACCATAAATATTGTAAATAATTTCCACCACTCAAGAGGAGCAAGTCCACATCTGACAGAGTCTGCCTCTGAGCAAACTGCCAAGCCTAAAATCATTTTGCTTCACAATCACATTTTTTTATTAAGAAAAACAGCATACTTACAAAAAGGGGTATATCAATTTAATGAATTACTTGACAAGATAATTACCATGTAATGAACAATAATGAATGACAATGACATAAGTGCTCCTGTACCCAACACCAAATTTAGAATAAAATATTATCAGTGCCTCACAGCCCCTTGGATGTTCCTCCCTGATCTCCCCTTCCCCTCTTCAATCTAGATATACTTATACTCCAAAAATTTATATTACTTATTCTCTTGCTTTTATTTTATATTTTTAACACAATTTGCTATTGAGTTTTACCTCATTTAGTGCTATATAAATATAATCTTAGAGCATGTCTTTTTAGTGACTCATTTTTGAACTGCATTCATACTGACGATTACAGCTGCTGTTCATTCACTTTTCCTGTTGTATAATATTCTAGTGCTTATTCATACAATGAATGAATACTTGTCCATTCTCCTATGAAAGGCCATTTAGGCTGATTCCTTTTTTTTTTTTTTTTTGACTTTAAGGACAATGCTGTTGGGGCACCTGGGTGGCTCAGTTGGTTAAGTGTCCAACTCTTGATTTCAGCTGAGGTCATGATCTTGTGATCCATGGGATTGAGCCCCGCCTTGGGCTCTGTGCTGACAGTGTGGAGCCTGCTTAGGATACTCTCTTTCCCTCTCTCACTGCCCCTCCATTGCTTATGCACACAAAGGCATGTATTCTTTCTCAGAATAAATACATAAATGTGAAAAAAGAGAACAATGCTGTTATGAACATTCCTTAACCATTGCATAGTGCATATGTGTAAGTGTTACATATTAAAGAGTGGAATTGTGGATCATAAGGTATGCTCCTGTGTACTTTTGTTGGAAAATACCAGACTGTTTTCCAACTTCTACTTCTACCAGCACTGTGTGAAATAGAGTTTTGGTTGCTCCAGCTCTTCATATACACTTGTTATTTTCCAAATGTTTAATTTTTACAATTTTTTTGAGTGTTTAGCATCTATTCTGGTATACTGGGGCTAGCAGACTAAAAGAACAATGATTTTTTAAAACCATCCTATTTCTATTTATTAAGGAGAACCACTATTGTGGCCTCAATTCTGGTTTTACAGCACTCCATACAACCTAAAGAACATTGGCTAACAATTCTGCATGGAAATACCAAATTAACTGATGCTACCAGAGCCTGAAAATCTGAATATTCCTAGTTTAAGGGACCACTGCCAGAAGACGGCATAAATACACTAAATAGTAACATGTTAGAATAAATATTTAGAGACACTTTCCTGGTTCAGGATTGCAGAGAGTGCTTTAAAGTTATAGTACGCAACCCAATTTTAATTTTTTTCTACCTCACTTATATTCTCCCAGAGCTCTTTTATACTCTAGAGGCTAGATATCTTTTTTCTTAAAATGTTTATTTATTTATTTTGAGAAAGAGAGTGCATGCACGCATGTGAGCAGGGAAGGGGCAGAGAGAAAGAGAGAGAGAGAGGGATAGGGAAGCCCAAGCAGGCTCTGTGCTGTCAGCACAGTGCCAGACATGGGGCTTGATCTCAGGAACCATGATATCATGACCTGAGCCAAAATCAAGAATCAGATGCTTAAATGACTCAGCCACCCAGGTGTCCCTAGAGGTTGGATATCTTATAAAATTCGAACATGTTTCTTTCATCTACATTCATATTTACTGTAAAACTTTTAAAAGGTAAAAATCTAAGTATTTTAGTTTGGAGTCGAGAATCTGGAAAAAAAATTCTTATTTCAGTGGACTTTTTTCAACATTAAATATCGCTATGCTATTTTAATATAAAGAAACATTGATAAATACGCTATTAATAATGAGTAATTATAGCATTGCCTTTACTGTAATAATTTATTATAAAATGTGTTTTTTTAAAGTTTTTATCTATTTTTAAGACAGAGAGAAGGAGTGCGCACGAGCAGAGGAGGGGCAGAGAGAGAGCAAGAGAGAAAATCCCAAACAGGCTCTGCACTGTCAGCGCAGAGTCCAATGCATGGCTCAAACTCACGAACCATGAAATCATGACCTGAGCCCAAACCAAGAGTCAGATGCTTAACTGAATGAGTCACCCAGGTGCCCCTATTAAAAAATGTTTTTTATCACATCGGGAGACATGTAAATGATTTATAAAATAATTTATAAAATTCGGTGCCACTTTAGAAATGCTTTAAAACAGATTGATACCACATCATTAAGAACGTGTTTCAAACATGAAAGAGGTAAAAACAAAAACAAAAAAAAACAAGCCTCCCATTGGCTGACTTAGATTCTGAAGCCTGTGTTCTCATTATGCAAGTTTTTTATATCATTTCTAAATGTTATCTTAAATTAAAATACAACTGCCATTTATTATTCAATTTTGCCCTCAAGTAGAAACAGAAGAAATCTACAGCACTCAATCCGGAGGAAGTGCCATGGCATAGAATTGTTAGGCGTGGTGGTAGCAAACGTTCCCCAGCATTACCTATTATCAAAGCTTAGAATATTGTTATTAATTTTAGACAGATTCTAAGTAAGGGATATAGTACAAACGAGTTTATGACAGATTTGTTTACATAAACCTTTCAAACTAATTTACTGACACTAAAACTTGCATATAGAAATGAACACACCTCTCACTGGAAACCTGGAAATTTCCAATCATATGTGGCATTTTTTTGTCCTCCTGGCTTCTTGATGGACATTTCATCTAAATTCTGCAATTTCAGTTCTATGGTACATAATAACTACTTCCATAAAGTGGGGTGAGGACAAAAATTCTCACTGGTGTCTCCTGGAAGTAACGAGTCGAAGAGACCTAGCCATTTGGGGTGGGTGGGGTTAGGGAAGAACAGGGTGTGGGGAAGAATTCTTTAGAGGTTGATACTTCCTTAGCCATTGGTCAGAAATTAGATGTAAGGAGCTTAAGAATATATTTTTTATCGTAGATCCTCTTCTTCATGTCTGCCATCTGTGTTTTTTTCAGGGATCACTGGCTAAATTCTTGAACATATACAATCAGAAATATGTCATTCAGATAAAGTAGGAAAATATACTTTATATACATTCAGGTAAAATAAACAAACCAAAGTAAAAAAAAAAAATAATGAAACTCCTACAGGGCTACAGTAAACACTATTCCAAAATTTGACAAGAGAAATTCCACATGTAAAAAGGTCTATTTGATACTATAATTATTTTGTAAATAGGAGAGAGTTGTCTAGCTAAAGTCTTCACGCCTTGTGTGTTCTCACTTGGGTATCTCTGTACCATTTATCTTTTCTTGTCATAACTACCCTCCCTGCTCAGATTTGATCTCCCTGCCTCCTGCTCCTTTTCTTCTCCACTTTATCTTACATACTTCTGCAGGATTCCTTTTCCTAAATATAACACTGGTCATACCACCCCTTCAGGGACTTGTCATTCTTTATGTTAGCATTTCTCATCTAAGATCCTCAGAACACATAGGTCTCTGGACACGTTACATGTTTGATGAAAAAAAAAAGGAATCTGTGATCAAATATACTTGAGAAATAGAAAAGAGTAAAGTCAGTTTCTCTACTTCTTATAACCTTTGGTGTCCCAAAAACTCAATGTGAATTTTCAAATTAGAGTGCTTCCCAAACTTACTTATCCCACAACATTTTCTCAAGAGTTGCTTTTCTCCATGCGTGCTGCAGTGTTATGGAATTATTGGCCATTTTACTCTTGATTTCCCTTTCAGAAGACTGATTAGTGTAATCAGTCACTGGAAAGCAATTTTCATCACCAAAAATCAGCTTCATTTTTCTCTTGATTAATGGCCCTGCTGCAAGTTATTCAGCAGAAATAAGTAATCGAGAAGAACACATTGTCTGTTCTATGTTATTATATGATAACATATATAACATAGTATTATGTTGTAGTAGACAAACATTCTGATACCCCAGGTAGACAAATGATCAATGAAGCCATGTTGCCTCGTATTTCTGTGATATTCCTCTTTTATTTGGACAACTAGGCCCATAGTACTTATTTTTGTTTTTTCTCACTTCTGCATGAATCTTTGGGTTTTTTGAGAAAACACATGTGCATAAGATATGTTTGAAGAGACAGAAAATGCTTATTACCTATCAGTATCACAAAACAATGATTCCTTATTTCTATATGTATGTTCTGTCACTCACACTAAAAGCAGTATCTATCTGAAGGAACAAATCAAATAAAATTCAAGAGAAGCTGATAATTGTCTGTTCCTTCAAATTATGTAGTACTGTGTAATAAATATTGGTTCTCCAGTTTCCAGTTTTGCCAGCTTTATTGAGATATAATTGACATATAAATTGTGTAGGTCTAAGGTGTACAACATTTTTTAAAATGTTGATTTATTTATATTGAGAGAGAGAGACAGATAGAGAGTGAGCAGGGGAGGGGCAGAGAGAGAGGGAGACAGAGAATCCCAAGCAGGCTCCACATGGTCAGCATGGAGCCCAACATGGGTCTTGAACTCACGAACTGTGAGATCGTGACCTGAGCTGAAACAGAGTCAGAAGCTTAACTAACTGAGCCACACAGGTGCCCCTAAGGTATACAACATGTTGATTTGATACATTTATATATTGCAAAATGATCGCTATTATAGCATTACCTAACATTTCCATCCCATCACATAATTACCATTTCCATTTTTTTTTTGCCGTGAGAACATTTAAGATCTACTTTCTCAGCAATTTTCAAGTATATAATACAGTATTATTAACTCAAACCACCATGCTGTTCATTAGATCCCCAGAACTTGTTCATCTTATAACTGGAAGTTTGAAACCTTTGACCAATATCTCCCCATTTCCTCCAGCTTCCATTTTCAATTTAAAAAGAGTTTAGGGAGCAAATACTTATGTTTGGCAGAATGATAAAAGCAGAAGTTCAATAGTTATTTCCCATCTAAAATACTTCCTCTGCTCAGAAGGAAGAATGCATGGGGAGGCAGCATGACAGAATGGGAAAGTTAACAGATTTGGGATTTGTACATATCAAGTTAAAATCTCCAGCAGGCCCACTTAACAGCTATGTGGCTTTAAACAGACCAATTAACAATTCTTAACTTAAGTTCCCTTATCTGTAAAATGGGCACAACTGTAATTACTTTGTGAGGATTAAAGATATTATATATAAAAGCCCGATTCAAAGTAGGTTCTGAAAAAGAGCAGAATGACCTCCAAATCTGCCACTCTGACACATGGGTTATTTTGAGCTGAAGGCATTCAAGACCCAGCAAACTAAAGAAAAACTTTTGCCACTCCCTTAACCACCTAAAAGAATTGAAACAGAGGGCCTGACTCAGAGAGAGCTATTACCAGAGATAACTTTTATCTGAAAGATCTACCTGTATGGCAGGGCAAACATCTAATTACCAAACATCTACTCTTCTTATTGTCCCTTGAATTACCATCCTTCCTTTTGAAGTCCCGTCCATATCCCATTCCTTATCTCAGGATGTCACATAAGCTCCAATTGTCTGGATCCCATACATATGTAACTAAATTTGCTTGTCTCCTGTTAATCTGTCTTATATCAATTTACCAGACAAAGAACATAAAGGAGTAGAGGATAATTTCTCCTCCTCTACAGTTGGCATACTTGACAGGATAAATTTCACTGGCTGGACACTGCTCACTTCAAGTTTGCTATAGCACGGAGATCCTGGGACCTGTGACATAAATAGTGCTTCAGGAAGTAAGTATTAAGAAGCTTCATTGTGTTCTCTATAATATAGTGATAGACCTATGCCACTGAGAGAACAACAAACTCAGGAAAATGTCAAGAAGCCAGGGTGCCACGTGTGATGGTAGGTATAGGGAAAAATTCCCCTGTAACAAGGTGATTAAGCATATCTAAGAGCAATTTGGAACTAATTGCTAGTTATACATAGACATATTTTTCAGCAAAATTCTGCTTAAACAAAGAGTCTGCATGCAAGTTTGCCTTTGGCAAAAGAGAAGGGTAATGTGTACCATATTATACACACAACTAAGGTGGAGATAAAGGAACACTCCTGAGACAGATTGGAGGATAAGAAGACAGGGCAGGAAATCAGAAGTTGAAATGGCCATAAAAAATAAGTCTTCCCTATCAGGAATTTGCAAAAATATTTGGTGGGACATTGATCTATCTATAGAGGGTTGAAGCCAATCTTATTTAGATTTTTAAAGAAAATCACATTCAGTGCTCACATCAGTGGGCTTTGGAATATTAAGCTTAAGGGAATCACAAAGGTGATGGTGGATTTCAAGTATAATTCCTTAGAAATGAGCTTCAGGCATTGCTGTTAGGAATATTGTCTAGCAGTGGAACACCTGGGTGGCTCAGTCGGTTAAGCGTCTGACTCTTGGTTTCAGCTCAGGTCATGATCTCATGATTTGTGATTTTGAATCCCCGAAAGGATTCTCCTTTCTCTCTCTTCTCTCTGCCCCTCCCCTGCTCTATCTCAAAAATAAATAAATTTATAAAAAATAACAATTTAGGAAAATTGTCTAGTAGTTATTGATTCAGTTGACACTGTGGCTTTTCTGCCCCTAGACAGTCTACATTCCCCTGAAACCACGTGAAGAAAAAAAAATCTATCAGAAGTCACTTTAATTCCTTATTGCTTTGTAATTTTGTATGTTCGAAGAAAACTTGGTCCAATATATGTTATACTTTAAAAAATATATCTGAAAAAAAATACTAGATACAATGAGAAAGGCAATATTTTAATGGGAAGATCATAGTTTCATTCCCAGTATAGAATTTTATTATTTTTTAATGTTTATTTATTTTTGAGGGGGGAGGGGAAGAGAGAAAGGGGCACACAGAATCTGAAGCAGGCTCCTGGCTCTGAGCTGCCAACACAGAGCCTGACACAGGACTCGAACCCGTAAACAGCGACGCAATCATGACCTGAGCTGACTTCAGACACTTAACCTACTGAGCCACCCAGGCACCCCCCAATAGAAAATTTTAAATGTAAAAGCAAGAAAAAAACCATTTAGTTTAAATTAGTCATTTAAAGTAAAATTTAATTCTTTACTCTAAATTTTTAGAAAGGAATAGCTCCAAACTATTTTTTACACTTTAAAATTTATAAAAGGTATATAACTATATGACAAGAAATTAGAAACACTGAGCAGTCTTAACGTCACTCATACTTGGCATAGTTCAAAGAATTTCATGTTTTGTTTTGTTTTGTATAATGAGGCACCATTACATAATCAGTCCCTTCCATGTAGTTGCATATGCTTAACCATATTTTTTGGTATTTTTGCATTAAGGTGTTAAAATCTATTACCATCATCGTACTTGTTGATGCCCAAATTGCCCCAAGTTTGGATACGTGGAACCCCTTCAAACCAGTTCCTGAGTTTTAAATTTTATTTTTTTTTTATTTTGAGCAATTTTAGACTTCCAGAAATTTTGTTGCAAAAAATAGCACAGAGTTCCTTTGTACCCTTCATTCAGCTTCTTCTAATGTTCACATCTTATATAACAATAATGCCAATTATCAAAACCAGAACATTAACAGTGACATAATACAATGAACTAAACCACAGACCTTATTTGAATTTTGCCAGTCTTCCCAATAATGTCTTTTTTTAGTCCACCATCCAACACAGTTCCCCACATTTGCATTCAGTTGTCACATCTCCTTAGTTTATGTCAGTTCCTTATTCTTTCCATACCTTTCATGACACACTTTGAAAAGCACTGGTCAGTTATTTTCTAGAATGTTCCTCACTTTGCATTTGTCTGTGTTTTCTTCATGATTAGAGTGAAGTTATGTATTTTTGGCAAGAATACCAAAGAAATAATTTGTCCTCAGTGAATCATATCGCAGGATTCATCATGTTGAAGTGTCTTATTGCAGGTGGTGTAAAATGTGATCACTTGTTTAGGTGAGGTCTGTTACATTTCTTTAAATAAAACCAAAAAGTTGCTGCTTTCTTCCTTTTGTGGGTAATAAATATCTTGTGAGGACAGGCTTTGAGACTATGCAAATATATTGTTTCTCATCATACTTCCATCAGCTAATTTTAGCATCAAAACAACAGTTCTTGCCTATACCAATTCTTACTGTGATGATTGCCTAAAGGTGGTTTTCTATTTCCCTCATTCCTTCTTCATTTACTAATTAGAATTATTCTGTAAAGAAGAGCTCTGCTTTCTCAATTTATTTCTTAATTCAATTATTTATATTAGTATTGATCCTTTTTATCTTGGGGCATTTTGTGAGTCAACTATTCTATAACTAAAACTTTGTGAAATCTTGACCTAGTCCATGAAATGACAATAAAAATATATTGGCAACTGCCAAGAATGGGCTAGTAAAGTAACTGGAGCCTTAAGTTCTAACTACATTTAAGCCTTTACTAGCATCATGACTTTTTCACTGTCAGTGTACATAAGGCATAAATAAACAACAGTCATCATTTTGTAGGACCTACATGGCTTAGTATAAGTCAGTAACACAACTGCTTAAACAAAGTAACTACTTCTAGTTCTTCTGTTTTGTACCACATATGCTATAGAAAATTACTTACATTTTTCTTCCTTTTTTTTTTTTTTTAAATGTTTACTTATTTCAGGGCACCTGCATGGTTCAGTTGGTTAAGCATCTGACTTCGGCTCAGGTCCTGGTCTCGCAGTTTGTGAGTTTGAGCCCCGTGTTGAGCTCTGTGCTGACAGCTCAAAGCCTAGAGCCTGCTTCGGATTCTGTGTATCCTCTTCTCTCTGCCCCTCCCAGTCTCATGCTCTGTCTCTCTTTCTCTCTCAATAATAAATAAACGTTAAAGAAATTTTTTTTAATGTTTACTTATTTCTTGAGAGAGAGACAGAGCGAGTGAGTTGGGGAGGGGCAGAGAGAGAGGGGGACAGAGGAGCCAAAGCCGAAGCAGGCTGTGCACTGACAGCAGGGAGCCCCATGTGGGGCTTGAATTAACAAACTGTGAGATCATGTCCTGAGCCAAAGTCAGACGCTCAACTGACTGAGCCACCCTACATTTTTCTTTAATAATTGGCATTTTACAGTATTTCTGATAACTAGGAAGAAAAACATAGTACTTTCTTAATATAATGATGACACAATGTTTTCCCCAGGAAATTTTTAAGGACTGATATTTATAAGTTCAATTAAATTGGGGTTTGAGATGAAGATTATGTAGTCTAACCCACTGTTTCACACCATGCCTACTGAATTCCCCTATGAGCAGGCCAGCAATATCCTCTATGCAAAAGGTCTAGGACAATAAAATGGTTTGATGAACATTTATATCTCTATTTTTCTATCTATCTATCTATCTATCTATCTATCTATCTATCTATCTATCTATCTTTAAGAGTTTCTTTCATGATTGTGATTTATACCAAAGTTTAAGAATCCTTCTGTGTAAGAAATACAATAATACGTGATTTTGCCTGATATTCTAATACATGATACCTGAATACATGATTTTGCCTGTTTGTGTTCCCAATTTCTTGTGTTCCCAACTTCGTTACATTTGTTTATTTATTGTATTTCTTCCATAAACCCATGATGGTTTAAACTTTCTTCGTTTTTAAACTCCCTGGGTATAAGCCAGTAATGGTGAAATTTAGGCATAAAGCATGAGATTAGATACTATATAAATCAAATACTTTATGACCTTAAATAAGTTTAAATATACCAGTAACCACTGTTATAGGGAGCTTGTGTTAAACGTTACTAGAAGGGTGCATTTGCAGTACTGTAGGTGTTTAAAGAAGAAATGTTTTATAAAAATAGACTTTGCACAAGATTAAAGAAGAGACACACTTTAGATATGTAGACATGGTAAGAAGCAAGGCATGTGGATAAAGTAAGCAATAGATTGGTGGAGCATGAATGGAGGGAGGAACCCATCACCAAGGTGGAATCAAGGTCATATTTATATAGTCAACAAGTGACAGAGAAATCCAAGCTAGTATCTGGAACAAAGAGAAAATGGTGACCAGAAGTTCACTTAGGGGTAGGTGAGAGGTAATGATAATTTGAACTAGAAGCAGTGGAAACTGAAAGAAATAACAATTAAGTCAGACTCTGAACTCCTCATATCCTAACCATTGCTTGTGTTTGAGGGGTGAGGAAAAGGAAAAGATAGAGGTACAAAATGAATGATATCAGTAACCTGTGTGGCTGGGATGGGGATGGGAGACTGGCAGTACGATACACATTCACAGGAAGAGGAAGTCAAGAGAAAAAGCTAGCCTGCAGAAGGGCATGTGGTTGTGTGAAATATACCTGATATTAGCTCCTGACAGAACCCTGGGAATTCACAATTCAGCAGTCTACACCCAGATTTTAAGAAGATAATCTAAGTTGGAGGCTACAGAGAAGTTTAGAACAGAGTGGTGCTGTTAAACATGTAATTAACTTGCCTATATATGAAAACATTGCACTATTACTGCATTATTAATAAAGGAGGTATATCTTGTTGGTTCATGCATTAAAATACATACATATTTGCCCTGACAATGCAAGTCATTTAAATGTTCTTGTTTTATTTATATTCACAATCTTGACCACCTGGAATCATGAAGAAAAAAATGACAGAAATTGAATGTCAGAAAATTTTCCAATGTGGGTCAAGAAACTGGTTAGCTGATGCACAGAATAAAGGTCTACTGAGCATTAATTGTGTCTGGCACTGAAACAGTTACTGTAGGAGATGCAAGAAAATGTAAGTTTATCCCTTCTCTTTAGTGACCTATAATCTTGATGAGGTCAAACAGTCCTGACCAAACTATTATATTTTCATTTGTTATATCGCCTTAGATTCTGTCACCCAGACTGGACCATAAGCTCCTTGAACTAATATGTCTTCTATGTTCTTTTAGCAGTAATAAATACTGTTGACTATTTCTTCAAATTATTAATGATACACAACAAAGTCTAATTATTCCTTTTCTGAAAATCGTAGTCTTCAGATATAATTTATAAAAAAACAATGGCTTGAAAGATTTGACAGAGACCCTTTATAAAAACGGGTAAAATATTACTGTAGTAGCGAACATAAACAAGTTAAACTTAATAGATAACAGTCTGTGTCTGCTTTTTTGAGAACTTTGCTGAAAATGGATTGACTTGAGTTCAACAGGTGACACCAACACAAGTGAATCTTTTCGTTTCAGAACTTAACATATATTGACAATTATTTTCTAGAATGAGGTGGAAAATAATGCATAAACATCAGCCATTAATTACTAACTGAAGCACTTCAGAAATCCCATATAATGTGCTGAAATTAATTAATAGGGCTATACATGATGCAGCTGTAACGACAGAGGAAATGGCCCCCAAATCAAGGGGGTACGTGCCGAAACTTTCAAACCATAGAAATTAACATGACTTGCTTAAAGGTCTACTATGTAAAATATATCATGCTAGATGCCAGATAAAAAGATATATAAGATGTAATGTTCCCTGCCCTCAAAGAGCTTACAATTCAATTGAAAGTAAACCACACACCCCGAAAAAGAACACAACAAAACACACACAGAGAATAAAAAAGAACTCTATTATAATAATTGTTG
Organism: Neofelis nebulosa; assembly: GCF_028018385.1. Classification (NCBI taxonomy): domain Eukaryota; kingdom Metazoa; phylum Chordata; class Mammalia; order Carnivora; family Felidae; genus Neofelis; species Neofelis nebulosa. Next base: position 32,604,079 of record NC_080800.1, on the reverse strand, counting down.
ACAAATTATATGAAGAGTAAAGCAAAGTCCTTATAATGAAATTGCCTGAAACAAACAAACAAAAAAAGAAAATAATAGATTGTACCTATTAAAGGCTAACAACTTGCAAGGTAGGCAGAGGAGGAAACTGAGGGACAGAAAGATGAAGTAACTGGTCCAAGGCCAGCAACTGGAATCAAGTTCCCAATACCCAGCACTTTCTGTATGTCATGCTACCTCCCTCCAAATTCATATGTTGAAGTCCTAATCCCAAGGGTGACTGTATTTGGACATAGGACCTTTAAGGAGATAGTTTAGGTTAAATAAGGTCATAAGGGTGGGGCCCTAATCCAGTAGGCGTGTGTCCCTATAAGAAGAGTAAGAGAGATACCAGAGTGCTCTCTCTACCTCTCTATGTATATGCATGAAGGGAAGATCATATGAGGACACAGTAAGAAGGCAGCTATCTGCAAGCCAAGAGGAGATGCCTCACAAGAAACCAACACTGACGGCACCTTGATCTTGGACTTCTAGCCTCCAGAACTGTGAGATAATAAATTCAGGTTGTTGAAGCCACTTAGCCTATGGTATTTTGTTATGGAGCCCTAGTAGGCTAAGACACTTCCTGTAAAAGAATAGACATGAATCTTATCTTTCACCAACACTGGAGCAACATTTAGTATTCTTACATAGTTTAGAACTCTCTTCTTTAGCCTATTCTCAAGTTCTCTGCAAGTATGTGTGCATGCACACGGGCGTGTGCGTGCCCCCCCCCCACACACACACAACTTTTCCATCAGTAGTGATGTTTACTTAATTATGCACATGCTTTCCAATGGTTAATTGTGGATTATCTCACTAAGCCCAGAGGGACTTCATACTTGCATAGCACTGGCTTGTTTCTTCCAGAAAGAGAAAGATAGTAAGAGTCTGGGATGTACTAGAGAGCTACCATAAGCCATTTTAAAAAAACCTTAATGCTTAATATTCACTAAGAAATCTCTCTCTCACACAATCAGTTTGTCAGTTAGCTGTCTATGGAAAACATTAATGTTTTAATAAACTAGGTATTAATTGATGTAAAGCATGGTATCATGTAAGCCAACGCCATTATAAACCATACCTAATAGTTTAGAAAATGAGTAACATGTTAAACAAAGGTTAGTGCTTCTGGAAGAGTTCCTTGGCAAACAGTTGTTTTCTGACAGATTGTGACTGATTCTTCTGCTTCTTGGAAGGTAGACGTGTTCTGCTGCCTTAGTAACTATTAAGACTTTGTGTCTATGGAAAAATCATGTACACATATAAGCACAGACACCAGTGAACCAGAGAACCATATCTCAGCTCCCATCAATGGAGCTGCTCATTTATAGATCTACAGGTTAGGGGGGAGGAGGCAGGGAAAAAGGGGGCGGCTAAAATCTAGGCCTGATCCTCGTTTCCTTTGCTTTCCCCCCACACAATCCCATTTACTGACAAAGGATAAACAAAAAGCAGGGGGTAGGGTGATGTATCAGGCGGTTCTTTAAATGTGAGTTTGCTGTGCCCAGCAGTCAGGTGTGGTGCTGATCTGGTGAAAGCACTCTTCGTGCTGTGGCTAGCTACTTAACATTGCTGCTTATTATAAAAGTCATCTTAAAGCAGCCAGTTAGAGAAATGCAGATTCACAGGAGACTTAGCGGCAACAGTTCCCAAAGCAATATGGTCTGTGTTGGGTCAGAATATATTCTTCTACATGAACTTCTGGAGAATCAAGTCAGAGAATAACTGGGAACTATTTGTGAGGACAAGAAATGAAAATGGCACCATACTGACTAATCATTCTTGAAAGAAGGAGCCCATAGCCTATATTAAACATGTGCTATTGTCATTGGAACCCCTCAATACCCCACTCCCTTCGATGTCCCTTTGATAGGCATATCTCTACAAGTTTTATCCTCTATCCGTATGGCCTCATTTCCTGTTGACTTTCCCCTCTTCCCTACTCTGTGTTCTATGAACACATATTTTATGAATGCACCACAGGGGCAACGATACTGTAAATTAAAACAATTGTTAACATTTATTTATTTTTAAGAGAGAGAGAGAGACAGAGAGAGAGTGTGTAAGCAGGGGACGGGTAGAGAGAGAGGGAGACAGAATCTGAAGCAGGCTCTAGGCTCTGAGCTGTCAGCACATAGCCCGATGCGGGGCTTGAACTCACAGACCACGAGATCATGACCTGAGCCAAAGTCGGAGGCTTAACTGACTGAGCCACCCAGGCACCCCAAAGTTACTGTAAATCATTGGTGAAAGGATCAAGGAGATAGAGTGTAATGCAGAAAGAAGAACGTTCCACTGGGAAACAGGACATCTGTGTTCCTCTTCTGAGCTTGTGGTGAACTATTGGGTAGCCATGAGGAAATGACCATCCCTGGACGTAAAGGTTCTCACATGTACAACAAAGGATAGGATGAGATCTTACCTAGGTCCCTTCCAGTGTAACATTACATTCCGATCATTACTGCACAACGTCTATGTGTAGTCACTATGCTGAGCACTTTCCCATTTCCTTTGATCTTTACACCCCTGTGAGGTATGTGTCATCACCCCCATTTCACTGCTGGACAGCCACGGCTTGAAGAATGAGGAACATGCTGTAGACACAGCCTGCAAGTGGCTTAGCTGGTTCTCTCTATCCTAATAATTATGCTGTGTTCCTCACCTGGACCAAAATGTCATTAATAGGAAAAGCTATGTTTTGTCACCAAAGCTGCTCCACTAGGATCCTGGACTAAAGATCTAGTACCTGAGTGGTGAGCAAACTATATTAATATATTCAGGTGTTTGAGTACCAGTGGATTATCAGCCACTTCCCTGAGCTGCCAGACTTCCTCCTTGTTATTGCCTTAGACATCTCCCCTCACTACTGTATGATCCATTCAGCAACTACAGGGGCATGCTGCCCAGCAGAGCCTTCTAGAATCCTTTCTAGAATTAGGGCCATTTTCCATAAATAGAGCCATGACATCACTTTCCAGTGTAATAACAGACGTGTGTACAAGAGGGTACACATCCACAAGGCAAGCTGAGGAGAGATGCAGCTAGAGTCCAAACAGCCCTTTCAGAGCTTTGTTGCCCCTGGAGAGTCTAGCGGTGGCACATAAGGGGTGTAGGCAACAGCATTTCCTGACTTGAAAGCCCACGGGTAAGCTCTTCATGAAGTGCTTCTTGAGATGTAGAGATATCAACTTAGGTCCCGAGGTCAGATATATTCTCATGGTATCATGCTCCTGGGGAGGATTAGTCTGGGTGGTGGGCTACTAAGATCCCTGACCTCATCCAAAAAAAGACAAGTTACCATCTGGTCAGCAGGCAAATGAAGGTCTTTATTAACATATAAAGCTATTAGCCCACATGAGGTCACGGACTAACAACCATCCAAATCTGGAGCATATATATTTCATTAATTAGTGACACACTAACTAATGTGGTATGGAGAGAAGAAGACGGAAAGCAGTTGGAACTGGAAGGCAGGATATTTTACTGCAGCTTCAGGGTGACCGGCAGAACAAGGCACTTGACTGTCAAGGGTTGGGTAGATGTGGAGATACGGGACAGAGGAGCTTTGACAGGATCAATCTCCCTGAAACTCCATTGGGCCCAGCTCTTCCCTCGTGATGTAATTCACAGGGACACAGTCCAGCAATAGAGTCTCTCTGAAACACAGCCAGGGAAAGGCAAACGTGCCGTGTTTAAGCTCATCTCCGAGTCAGTCACCTGTGTGGGTTCCTTAAGCCTGGGCTCTTTAATGTCCCTTGATTCTGCTTCACTCATGTTCTTTTGTAATGACAGTCTTCCCTCTCCTTTCAGGAGCTATTTGGAGATGAACAAACAGGTCTGTGAGGGGTGCACAAGAGCTAATTATTTCTCGGACGTTGCTAAATGTTGGCATACTGCTCTACACATCCCTGTTATGGTCTATGGTTGTAGAATTGGTTGAGTTGATACTGGTAATCTTTTTTTACAACTTTGATTTATAAATGCTAACCTTCACCTGATTTTAAATGCAATTTTTGTTTTGCTTAGTTACATAAGTAATTCTTGAGGTTACTTATTTATAAAACAAAAATTAAAAATTTCTAATTTAGTATCTGGATTTACAGACCACTGACTCTTTGTTAACTTCCCTGATTTATAAACAATGGACCAAAAGTCCTAGTTGACAGATGCAAAATCTTCTGCGGGATTTACCACTGTAACCAAGAGCCCTGCTATGAATCATTGTCACATTTCCAAATATTCTCATTAGTTAGTGCTTTGACTGTCTTATATGAAAACACCTTCTATCTTCACTGTCAAATTCTGATTTGTCATTTTAATATACAACTCGTACTGATAATTTGTTACTACCAAGTGCTGATTTATAAGAACATTAACAAATCTTATAGCATAAATTTTAAAGGCTTTGAGTTATATACACTATATTTTGAAAGCTTTATTTGAAAAACAATTCTCAGAAGCAAGAAGTAAATTTCACAACCAACATCCTACAAAACAAAACATGGAGTGTCAGCCATAAGAATGTTTGCCTTTTCTTTCTATACTGTCTCCCCACCCCCTGAATTAAGATTTTCCTTTAAAAAAATATTTTCCTTTTTAAACAATTGTATACAGTTGGTGGCTGGACCTAAAGAGACTTCCAAAGGCAGGAAGTATTAGTGTTTGACCCTAACAGATTGACATGATTACTGGGTACTAAGCCTCTTGTTGAATTTTGGGGGGCCTGCATGCTTTTATCTTGTTTCTCTCTGTCATCTGTGCTTTTCATCTGCTGGAGACACACTGATAACATATTTGGACTTAAATCCCTGCTTGGGGAGCTCAGAACACTGGCTGGGCAGCCTGTTCATTACGTATCTGTCGAATTTATTTATTGTTTCCTTGGCTAAGGGAGCAGGGATTTAAGTTTATCAGTTTTATGCCTTTGCCTACTAGTGACTGAACTACTGCCTGTTGTCAGAGAAAATTGCTCCTATAGGGGTTTAGGGCAAGGCCTGGGAGCGCTGAGTAAGGATTAGCATTTTAGAGTGACGCTATTCTCAGAAGCGTTATGTACAATAAAGGAAATGGATGATTTCCCTCTTGATTATATCAAATCTAGTAGATCTGTGTTTCTTAGATTCATGTCAGTCACATTTGTACCAGAAAGGTACACCTCCCTCAAGGTGGCATATATTATCACATGGTGACATTTACTGCATAGGTTTTATCGTACTGAATTTCCAAGAGGTGAAAGTTACTTAAATGGTCATTTAAAGGTATAGATAGTATTTGGGATGAACTAACAAACAGTAGAAAGAAATTGTTACTTTGTAGTCTCTACTTAGCTCTGAGATTTGTCAGAGATCTGGGAAATGATGGTTGGCAATTTGCTGTATAGCAGTTGAGATTGGCCATAAAGCATTTTCTTTCTGAAGTATTTTTTAACAACAAAATTTTTAGAATAAAGTAGTCCATATATTTCTTAAAGATCTCTTTTGGGACTATCCATGCATATTGGAATTAGGGTTAGGCACATGGAGAAACTAACACAATATTCTATAAGAAGACACATGGTCTGTGTCCTCAAGGGCAAATCAAAGTAGCAAGGAAAGATTAAAATCCAAAGGAGTAAATTAACAACACAATATTTTTACTGGAATCTTCAGGGATTCAGTGAGGTTTCCCTCCTGAGCAGCTGTGTGAGCCACTGTAAGTCACATCAATCTTCCCAGGTCTTAATTTCTTTACCTTAAAGAATTGAGCTGATTAACACGCATCTGTTGAGCAGCTATTATTTGCCAGGCAGTGTCTAAAGTATTAGGGAATGAGGGATCATTGAAGCCACAGTCCAACTTTTGGAATTAAAGTCCAGAAGAGAAGGCAGCATTTTTAGTACTAACAAGCAGAGACAGATGTTAAAAAAGTTTGAACAAATACCATAGCAGGAAAATTCCTCAAGGTCTCTTTCACCTTTGCAGTACCAGTAGTTCCTTGTAGGCACCAGAGGGGGCAATACAAATTTTGTTTTACAAAGAATTGGAATTTTGTCCTGTCTGATGGCTCTCTGAAGGTTCAGTTCCAAGGGCTTGCTTTTGTTTTGCAAACATGAAACTTTCTCACAGCTGGATAGCCTCCCAGTGGGCATTTATCACAAGCATTTAATAGCAAATATATTAGCCTCAGCCATCTGAGACAAGAAATAACAGATTAGAAAAATACTTTGAGATAAAAAAAGAAAAACCAACATACCAAAACTTAGGGGGTGCATTGAAAGTAGAGCTCAGAGTGAAATTTTTGGTTGTAAATGCTTGCATTAAAAAAAAAAAAGAGTAAAGATCTCAAAACAATAATGTAACTTGCTACCATCAGAAACTAGAAGAAAAAAAAGACTAAACTAAATCCAAAGCAAGCAGCAGGAGGGATGATAAAAATTAGGGTGGAGATAAATGAAATAGAGAATAGAATGTGATAGAGAAAATCAATTAAGACCAAAAGTTGGTTCTTTGAACATATCAAGGAAAAGGGACAAACCATTAGATAGACTAAGAAAAATAGAGAAGACTTGGGTTTCTAATGCCAGCAGTTAAGATGGGACGTTACTCCTGACCTCACAGAAATAAAAAGGATCATAAGAGAATATTATAAGCCACTGTATGCCAACAAATTACACAACCTAAATGGAAAGGCCAAATTCCTATAAACACAAACTATCAAACCTGACTTATGAAGAAACAGAAAATCTGAATAGGCTCATAACAAGTGAAAAAATTTATCTTGATCATTATAAACCTTATAACAAAAAAACACCCCAGGACCAGATGGCTTTACTGATGAATTCTACAAGACATTTAAAAATTAACACAAATTGCTTTCAAACTCTTCCAAAAATAGAAGAGAAATGAAAACTTATTAACTTATTCCACAATGTCAATATTGCCTAATACCAAAGCCAGACAGAGATATCACAAGAAAACTATAGAAAAACACTCCTTATGACTATAAATGTTAAAACACTCAACAAAATACTAGCAAACTGCATCTAGCAGCATATTAAAAGGATCAGACACCTTGATCAAATGGGATTCATCCCGGGAATGTAAGAGTGGTTCTACATATGAAAATCAATCAATATTATACATCATATTAATAGAAGAAGGAAAAATCTCCACATGATTATCTCAATGTATGCAGAAAAAGCATTTGACAAAATCCACACTCTTTCATGATAAAAACCCTCCACGAAATATGAATGGAAGGGAACTTCCTCAACCTGACAAAGGGTATCTAGGAAAAATCCACAACTAACATGACATTAATGGTCAAAGACTGAATACTTTACCCCTAAAATTAAAAACAAGACAAAGATGTTTTCTGCCACCACTTCTATTTAACACTGTGCTAGAAGTTCTACCTAAGGTAATTAGGAAAGAATGAGAAATGAAATGTATCCAGATTTGAAAGGAGGCAGTAAAATTTTGCATTTGTAGAAGACATGATCTTATATACAGAAGTCTTAAATAACCCACAGAAGTAGAGCTAATAAATGAATTCAGCATAGTTGCAGGATTCAAGATCAATACATAAATACCTATTGTATTTCTATACACTTGCAATGAAAAAACCCAATGAAATTAAGACTACAATCCCATTTACAACAGCATCAAACAGAATATACTTAGTAATTAATTTAACTAAGTAAGTGCAGGACTTATACACTGAAATTTACAAAGAATTTTTGAAAGAGCTTAAAGAAAACCTTTAAAAAACCTTAAAGAAAGATATCCCGTGTTCATGCAGTGGAAAATTTAATTTTGTTATGATGACAATACTCCCCAAATTGATCTACAGATTCAACAAAATCACTATCATAATTCCAAATGTGTTTTTTTTTCAGAAATGGATAAAATTATCTGAATTCATGTAGAAAAGCTAGGAGCACAGAATTGCCAAAACAATCTTGAGGAAGATAAACAAAGCTGGAGGACTCACACTTTCTAATTCCAAAGCTTACTACAAAGCTACTGTCATCAAAATAGTGTGGTACTGGCATCAGGATGGAGCTGCACGACAATAAAACAGAATTGGAAATCTATGGGAAAAAAAACCTCTACATCTATGATTAATTGATTTTTTAAAATTCGTTTGTTTGTTTATTTATTTATTTAAAGAGCAGGGGAGGGGAAGAAAGACAGGGAGAGAATCCTAAGCAGGCTCCATGCTGTCAGCACAGAGCCCAATGTGGGGCTCAATCCCACAAACTGTGAGGTCATGACCTGGACCAAAACCAAGAGTCAGACGCTTAATTGACTAAGCTATCCAGGCGCCCCTATGGTTAACTGATTTTTGACCAAAGTTTCAAGACTACTCATTGGGGAAAGAATAGTCTCTTAAACAAATTGTTCTGGGACAACTTGATATTCACATGCAAAATAATGAATTTGAACTCCTATGCTGTATACAAAAATTATTTCAAAATGGATCAAAGACTTTCAGATATACAAGGTATACAGTGAGATACATTTAGCTGCAAATATAAAATTCTTAGAAACAAGTGTAAATTTTTATAACCTTGGATTACACAATAGTTTCTTGAATATGACACCAAAAGGGGGTGTCTGGGTGGCTCAGTCTGTTAAGTGTCCAATTCTTTTTTTTTTTGTAAGGGTTTTATTTTTTTATTTTTTATTTTTTAAATATAATTTATTGTCAAATTGGCTTACATACAACACCCAGTGCTCATCCCAACAAGTGCCCTCCTCAATGCCCATCACCCATTTTCCCCTCTCCCCCACCTCCCCATCCACCCTCAGTTTGTTCTCTGTATTTAAGAGTCTCTTATGGTTTGCCTCCCTCCCTCTCTGTTTGTAACTATTTTTTCCCTTTCCCTTCCCCCCATGGTCTACTGTTAAGTTTCTCAAGATCCACATATGAGTGAAAACATATGATATCTGTCCTTCTCTGACTGACTTATTTCACTCAGCATGATACCTTCCAGTTCCATCCATGTTGCTGCAAATGGCATGATTTCAATCTTGCTCATTGCCAAGTAGTATTCCATTGTATATATAAACCACATCTTCTTTATCCATTCATCCAGACAAGTGTCTGATTCTTGATTCCAGCTCAGGTCATGATCTCAAGCACAGCCTGCTTGGGATTCTCTCTCCCTCTCTCTTTGCTCCTCCCCCTCACTCACTCATGCTCTCTCTCTCAAAAATAAATAAATAGACTTTTAAAAAAGTGACACCAAAAGAACAAATCACCAAAGAAAAAATAGCTAAACTGAACTTCATCAAAATTAAATACATTATGTACCAAAAGACATGATCAAAAAAGTGAAGACAAACCAAAGAATGGGTGAAAATATTTGCAAATTATTTATCTAATAAAGGCCTAAAAGCTAGAATATATACTAGCCAAGTTGAGATAAACAGGCCAGTTGAGAAAATAGGCAGAAGACAGAATATATATATTTCTTCAAAGAAGACATACAAATGGCCAATAATCATAGGCAAAGATGCTTGACATCATTAATCAATAAGGGGATGTAAATCAAAACCACAATGAGGTATTGTCTCACACCTACTAAAATGAGTATGATAAAAAAAAAACAAGATAAGAAGTGTTGGTGAAGATGTGGAGAAACTAGCCCCCTCATATGTTGCCAGTGTGAATGTAAAATGGCACAACTCTTGTAGAAAATATTTTGTCAGTTCCTTAAAAAAATTTAGTCACTGGGGCACTTGGGTGGCTCAGTTAAGCACTGAATTCTTGGTTTAGGCCCAGGTCATGATCTCATGTTTTGTGGGTTTGAGCCCCACATTGGACTCTCTGCCAACAGTGTGAAACTTGCTTGGGATTCTCTCCCTCTCTCTCTGTTCCTTCCCTACTTGCACTTACTCTCTCTCTCTCAGAAAAAAAAAAAAAAAAAAAAAAAAAAAAAAACTTAGTCATGGAGCTACACTATGACCCAGTAATTACATTTCTTGGTATATACCTAAGAGAACTGAAAACGTATGTTCGCACAAAAACTTGGACATAAATGTTTATAGCAACATTATCTATACATTATCCATAATAGCCTTAAACTGGAAACAATCTAAATGTTGACTAACTGAACAATGGGTAAACAAAATGTAGTGTGCGTGTGTGTGTGTGTGTGTGTGTGTGTAATGAAATATTATTACACCATAAAGGGGTGCCTTAGTGGCTCAGGGGGTTAAGCGTCCAACTTCAGCTCAGGTCATGATCTTATGGTCCATGAGTTCAGGCCCTGCATTGGGCTCTGTGCTGACAGCTCAGAGCCTGGAGCCTGCTTCAGATTCTGTGTCTCCCTCTCTCTCTGCCCCTCCTCTGCTTGTGCGCTCTCTCTCTCTCTCTCTCTCTCTCTCTCTCTCTCAAAAATAAACATTAAAAAAACAAAATTTAAAAAGTATGAAGTACTCATACATTCTACAACATAGATGAACCTTGAAAACGTGCTAATTAAAAAGTCAGATTCAAAAGGTCACTTGTTGAATAATTCCATTTATGTGAAATGTCCATAATAGATAAATCCATAGAGACAGAAAGTAAATTAGTGGTTGCCAGAGAGAAAGTAATGGAATGAGTGCTTAATGGGTAGAGGCTCTCCTTCTGGGATAAGGAGAATGTTCTTAAATTATTTATTGATGATAGTTGTACAACACTGTGAATATGATGAATCATTGTGAATAATAAAAAAATTATATGTTTTTAAATGATTAAAATGGTGAATTCTGTCATGTGAATTCTATCTCAATTCAAAAAAAACATAATTGTGGGGGTGCCTGGGTGGCTCAGCTGGTTGAGCATCCAGCTCTTGATTTCAACTCAGGTCAATCCCAGGGTCATGGGATTGAGCCCCATGTCAAGCTGTACACTGAGCGTGGACCCTGCTTAAGATTCTCTCTCCCTCCCTCTCTCTCTCTCTCTCTCTTTCTCTCTCTCTCTCTCTCTTCCTCTGCCCTTCTTCCCCACTCACATTCTCTTTGTCTCAAATAAAAATAAAATAAAATAAAATAAAATAAAATAAAACAAAATAACATAATTGCCAAAATGATAACAATACAATTCAGTAGGCAGATGACCTCTTTGAAAAAAAAAAAAAAAAGGGAACAATATTAGCCAATCAATCTGTCAAGTGAATATTAACAATTTCCTGCTTTCTGAAAATCTAAGAAGAGAATGGCATTTTTAATAATTTACTACACTGATGCTCAGGAAAAAAATAAAGTCAAGTCACCTCATTTTATAAGAATTTAATTCTTATATCCAGTCCTTCTATAGCATCTTTCACATGAGGCCAGTTTTAAATACAGAATTAAATGAAAAGTTGCAGCTTTGTCCCTTTCATTAACATTTTTTTTTCTGCCACAATCATCTCCTATACCCCATGCCTGGGCTAGTGACATCAGAGCCATTTCAATTCAGGACCATGGGTCTTCTGATAAAAGATAAGGCAGACAAACATAGAATGATGTCTGCCTTCAGAAAACATGCTGGTGGCACAGACATGTACTTGTGTTTGGATATGTCCTGTTCAACATTTTAATAAGTGAGTTGAATGGATTCATGGAAAGAATGTATGCTTTTTAAATGCACGGATGATGCAGAAATGGAAGAGTCAGCTAATATGAAAGATGATAGAATCACCATCAGGATCTTGACAAGTGGATATATGAGCTAAAATTAGCAAGGTGATGTGTTTATATCCTCTAAGGATACATATAAATTCTTTACTCAGGATTTAAAAAATTCATTGCATATATAAATGGGTTGGGAAGACCTGGCCAAGTGGTCATTTATGTTAAAACTATAACAACAGTAGCAGCAAACAAACAAACAAAACTAGACTTTTAGTTGATTTCAAGCTCAATATGAGTCCCTGGTGGCAAGTCCATTGCCATGAAACTCGATTTTGGAAAATGTGATGAAGCTATATAGTAAAGTTGTCTTTGGGGGATGAAATACATTCTAGAAATGCTCCAGTAGGAAGCTCTTGCATTCTTTTTGATATATGACCTCTTGGACTGCACATACCTTGTGTCAGGGAAAGCCAGCAGCACTGAATACAAAATATAAGAAATTAGCAATGGAAGTTCTGATTACATCTCTTTTCCATAGGCTCATTTGCTGAAATGTCTCACTTAGTTTATCTAAAATTAGAACTAGTAAGAGCCAGCTTCCAGCATTTTTGTTGGGTTAAATTTGATATAAAGGTAAAGTTATATTAAATTCTAAAGTGCTAGCCAATGTTAATTTTAAATCATAGTTTTCTATAGATTTATCCTTGGTGAGGTCATAAGTATGTGAGCACTCTCAGGAAAACAGGCTTTTGAAACTCTGTTGGGGGAATATAATTTGACTTGGGCAACTTGTACATATCCTTCAAATTTCTCAATGTACCTGTTGTAATCAAGGAATTCCATTTCTATTCATCTTTCCTACAGAAATACTCAAATATATTTACAAAGCTAAGTAGAAAGGATGTTTACTACAGTATTTTTTTTATAACAACAGGACACTTGAGGGAAAAAATCTAAAAGGGCACTAATAGGGAAATAGTTCAGAATTATTAATCAATTATGGCATGCCAATTCTACAGAATACTGTCTTAGTTACCTTGGGTGCTATTACACAGCACCATAAACTGGGTGGTTTAAACAACAGATACTTATTTCTCACAGTTCTGGAGGCAAGAAAGACCAAGATCAAGATACTAGCAGATACTTGCTTTCGGTGATGGCCCTCTTCCTGGCTTGCAGAAGGCCACCTTATTGCTCTTTTCTCACATGGCAGAGATAGCAAGCACTGGTGTTTCTTTCTCTTCTGTTTTAAAATTTTTTTAACATTTTTATTCATTTTTGAGAGACAGAGCATGAGCAGGGGAAGGGCAGAAAGAGAGAGGGAGACACAGAATCCGAAGTAGGCTCCAGGCTCTGAGCTGTCAGCACAGAGCCCAACATGGGGCTCGAACCCACAAATCGTGAGATCATGACCTGAGCCGAAGTCAGACACTTAACCGACTGAGCCACTCAGGCGCCCCTTCCTCTTCTTATAAAGACACTAATGCCACCATGGAGACTCCACCCTCGTGACTTCATCTAAACTTAATTACCTCCTCCTTTTTGGTTCCAGGACCCCATTCCAATCTGTGTGTCGGGGGAGAGGGGTTCTCCCACAGAACTAAGCAATTCTCAGACATCAGCAGGGTGCTGAGAATTCAACTTAATTCTCACATGATCTACTTGGATATAAAGTCAGATTCCACAGTTTAAGGCATCAGTCCCACAACATCTGTCCCACCTCTCCCACTTCAGATGCCAGCCACAATAAAGATGGTCTCTTTCTAGGGCAAAGGTTGGACAGAGTTGCTAGCAGCCCCTTTCAAAAGATTGTGGTTTCCTAAAGTCAGGGTTCTTCAAGCATTCAGATGATACCTTTTTCTGCCTCTGTGTGTATGTGTATGGCGAGAGAGTAGCAATCAAATTTTTCATTTGAGGTGGTAAAGGGTAAATCCTGCTACACCAGCAGCTTCATGAAAAACTATGTACATCTAGAGGGCAGACCTAAAAGCAAACACTGAGAAAAAGTTACAAGCGAAGTAGAAGTAAAATTTTGATCAATAAGAGGAAAAATTTCTACATGTTAAAACTAATGAATAGGAAACTTCCCCATTAGTAAATCACTATTGGTCCTTTGACCCTATTACTCATTTTTCAATAAAGATATGATGAAGGCAAAAAATGTGTACACCCAATGTGCAAGGGTCCTAATCTGGTGAGCCAGTCTTTGATTGTATTTAGTGCTAAATGCTTAAAGGGCCTTCTCCAATGAACTTGATCTTTCTCTTCCTTCTGTGTGTTCTCTTCCTCTTCACCCATATAGATTGGCCTCATATGAGCAGCTCTATCCTTCTGCACCATTCATGAGTCTTTTCTTGTTCACAGAAGTGGGGTCTAAGGGCCAGAATTTAACATGAAAATTTGGTGCAGCCTTTTGTCTAGTTGAAATAGGAAACAAACATTTTTCATTGCAGGTCCATGGAAGCCAGGAGGCCACTCAGCCTGCTTTGATTCTGAGCTCTAAGTATCTCTCTTCCAGCCTACAGGACTATGAACCCTGACAGGTAACTTAGATCATCTTGTAGTGCTCTGTGTGAGATTTAGGACCAAAGAACTATTTAAGAATAAAGTACCTCTTTATTTTCTGTGCCTGTCATGTACCTTTCTTGGGAAGGTGACAGGGAAAATTCTGCAGGGCTAGGTAGGATTGAAGTAATTCTGGGTTCCTGGTCCAGAGGCACTGTTAGCCCCATTCCCCAATGGGACCCCAATCATTTCTGTTTCCCAAAAAGCATTGACAGGAATATTGATGAGCAGTATCTTCTGGGCCAAGGAGGTTAGAGCAGAGACCTTGTATGAAGTTTCTATAAAGTATTCCATTCATATAAAGATTGGGTTTTGCATTAACTTCACATATCACAGGTATTAGTAAAATTAAGGCTGTAAAATGGAGAAAGAAATAAAAATGTAAACGCTTATCTGCAAAAACGTGCATCTTAAAACGTATTTTATTATGTCTCACTGTTTTACAAACCAAATTACAAACAAATTCTGTATGTCAGGGAAGTTTGAGAAGATAAATATCAGACAAATCTCAAGTATGTTTCAAAATCATTCTGTCCAAGCATAGCAGACAAATGTCCATGGCAGTAAACAATTATTAATTCATCTCTCTCCTGTATTTTCCACTCTTCCCTTTTCACATGTCAAAAGCAGCCAGAATACCTGCATATTTCTTAGAGTAATTTTACTGGAGTTTTTTAACCTTTACTATTGGCATCTTTATCTCCCTTTTGGGCCTGTTTCCATTTTATAGAAACTTCATGCTATCAAACTCTTCAGAGAGGGAAGATGGAGACTGGCCTGTCCTCCTCAAGAAATGCTAATAGAATTTACATCCCTTTTGTTAACCCTTTGGAAATGTCAAGCAATGATTTATAACTCTACTATGTAGGACCTTTATGAAAAAGTTACCCAGATGGTGTGAAACACTCCCGAAGAGTGCAATGTGGGAATGTCTTGGAGGCTTTGTGTACTCAGGCTAAGGCATGGAGAAAGAAATAAAGAGAAAAATAATGGAGCTCAAACTTGAAACCTATACCCTAGAATCCTTGAGAGCAAAGCTCTAAAAAGGATAATATCCTGTATTTATGGAAAGTGATGTTTAATT
This sequence comes from Neofelis nebulosa, assembly GCF_028018385.1. NCBI lineage: Eukaryota > Metazoa > Chordata > Mammalia > Carnivora > Felidae > Neofelis > Neofelis nebulosa. The sequence continues at coordinate 32,588,821 of NC_080800.1, read as the reverse complement.
ATAACTGAATAAATAATACAACAAATAGATGTGCTAAAGAAACTAGAAATAGGGCTATACATACAATACACACACATATAAACATATATTATACATACTAAGTATAATATACACATGTGTTCTTTCTTTCCTGGGATGTTTCTCAAATCCAATATGTTTTATAACACGGGCAGCCAACTTTTTCTGTAAAGGGCCAGATATAAATATTTTAGTCTTTGCGGGCCACATATAATTACTTAGCTCTTTCATTATAGCTCTAAAGCAACCACAGACAGCGGGTAGATAAATGGGCATAGTTGTGCTCCAATTAAATTTTATTTATGGTCACTGAAATTCCATACAATTTTCATATGTCACAAAATATTATTCTTTTGTCTAAGCTTTTCAACTATGTAAACATGTAAAAACTATTGTTAGCTTATGCAATGTACAAAAACAGATGGCAGGCTAAATTTGGCCCATAGGCCATAGTTTGCTGATCTTTGTTTTAGAGGATCAAGATCCATGAAATGAAATGAAATTTGATGCTATGTAAAAACTGAAAATACTTTAGATTTATGGAACATTTCCTGAACACAATTCATACATCCTATTTGATGTGACTATTTTGAAGTGCTAAAATAATCACTAGGTGGCTCTGTACTCTTTGTTTCCTCAGTATTTATAACAGCATTTCACCCATCCTCTGCCATGCGTTCAGCACTAGATGGCATCAACAACTAATGTCCTCTTTTAATCTTATGAACTTAATATTCCTAAATATACAAGTTACTTCTCATTTTCCCTATATTATAGGAAATATACCAGCAGTCTTGGTCCTTATTATCAGAATGCTAAATGATTACTTTAATGTCAGCTCAGAAAGTAGAGCTTACCTGTATACCTTGTCAAAAGGAGCATTTTTATATAATAATGACTCAAATCATTCATTTGGCCAATAGAAGCAAAGGAAAGCAGAATATGTCACCTTGGCATGTGGATTATTTTGAACTGAAGACAATCAAGACCCAGGAGACTCAAGACAAACTTTAACCTCTCTCTTAACTACCTAAAAGAATTTAGATTAGAGGCCTAGCTCAGACAGAGATAACTTTTCTCTGAATGACCCATCTGTATGGCAGGACAAACATGTAATTACCAAGCATCTGCTCTTTCTTTTTTAAGTTTTTGTTTATGTATTTTGAGAGAGAGTGAATGAGTGAGTGGGGAAGGGGCAGTGAGAAGGGGAGAGAAAGAGAATCCTAAGCAGGCTCTGCATCATCAGCACGGAGCCTGACACAGGGCGTGAACCCATGAACTGAGAGATCATGACCTGAGCCAAAACCAAGAGTTGGATGCTCAACTGACTGAGCCACCTAGGTGCTCCAACATCTGCTTTTCTAATTGTCCTCTGAATTACCCCTTTCCCTTTGAAGTCCCAGGCCCTTATCCCATTTGTTAGTTTAGGATGGCATATAAACCCCTGAGCTACTTTTGAGTCTCATATTGTTATGGGGCTCCTGTACATATGAAATTAAATTTGTTTTTCTCCTGTTAATCTGTCTTATGTCAGTTTACTTATTAGACCAGCCAAAGAACCTAGAAGGGTAAAAGGAAAAACTTTCCTATTTAACAGAAGCTATACTCACAAGAGCTACAGAAAACTAACCTGACACATTAAAGTAGTTCCCAAGTATCTAATTCCATATCTAATTCTAAATAATATTTTGTAAGATACAGACATGAAATAATTTAGTAAATCAAAAATAAAGTTGACTTCACTGCTTTTGTGTCTATAGTGAAATAAATCTATTATTTCTGAAATCCAAAGAAATGGCATTATTAATACACCCTCAGTGAAGTAGAATCAATCCTACAGGTCATTGACTTTTTGGGTTAAAATTGCTTTCAAAACCTTATTATTAGCGCTGTTGCATTGGAGACTTCTAAATCTATTACAGTAGAGGCAGGATTGCATTTCTTATAAGTCTGCTAGCACTTAGAGCAGACTTGATTTTCCTAAATTGAAAAAGACTGAGCTCATTGTCGGTAACTTGCCACAAAGGCAAACTTCCAAAATTTACAAGTGAAAGAAACGTGCTAAAGTAATATGCAGATAAATAAATCACAGGCACATTTAAAAATGAAATGTTTTTGAAATAGTTGGCTTTACTTATAATTGGCTCATTTTACTTTCTTTACCACCTTCTTAAATTTAGGTCTCTCTCAAGCTGGAGAAGAATAGATGAGGGAATCCAATTCTGTCATTTTATTTTACTGCCAAATCTATACTCTAATTTCTTTTCCACATGCTGTTTTCCAAATGTCATGAGATTAGAATGCTGTTTGTTTTTATTCAACTTTAAGTGGTTCTGTATATGAGAAATGAATTGCATTATGTGTGTGCACACCCAGTGCATCTCCAAGAGAAGGAATATTAAAAATAGCTCATCAATCAACAGGTTTAAAATCTAATAAAAATGCTTTCAATGTGGTACAATTCATTGCAGGAGGGCTGAGCAAAGCATATGTAGTTATCTTGGTTTCTTCGTTCCTTTTCATTTCCGTATGAAAAATGAATTTTGCATTGATTTCTTTTTATTCACGTGTACATTAAATCAAGAAACTACATGACACATACATTTCAGGAAGTGATAGAATGCTGTTATCAACTCAAAGCAATGTCTATTTATTGTCATAACTATGTATCAATGGAGTAATAAAGGTTATATATTATTCTTGAAGTAGCATCTCTGATGATGGTAGCTTTGTTTTGCTTTGAAGGTAATTTCATCTCTCATCATTCATTTGTTAACTAAACCATGTTCCTTTGAATAAGAGATCTAAACACATTATTTTTATTAGTCAGGACATTTTGTTCCACTAAAGAAACTAACTCTGCTCTTTCTCAGAGATTTTCAACTGATTTTTTGGGAGGAGTATATTAAAAACAAAAACAAGCCAGGATGTTTGTGCTTTAAATTTCACTTTCTTGGTTTATTTATATTCTCCTAATGGAAATTCACATTTAAACTGCATCTCTACAGGATAATTGGAAATGTAGTTGACAATTATCTGGTAGATTTAGATTTGAGGGGTAAGTCTAAAAATAAAATGCAGATCTCACTCACTGATTAATCTATTTCCAAACAATTTCCTTTAATATCATTAGACTGCTATTTTTATTTATTTATTTATTTTTATTTTTTTTATTATTATTTTTTAATGTTTATTTTTGAGAGAGAGAGAGAGAGAGAGAGCTGGGGAGGGGCAGAGAGAGAGAGGGAGGCACAGAATCCAAAGCAGGCTCCAGGCTCTGAGTTGTCAGCACAGAGCTTAACATGGGGCTCAAACTCACAAAGTGTGAGACAATGACCTGAGCCGAAGTCAGACACCTAACCAACTGAGCGACCCAGGCACCCCTAACCTGCTGTTTTTTAACCACATGCACTGACAAACCAACTCAAAATGCTTCCGTCTTCCTTCTTGCATTTGGTGTACTAAGCACAATTGTAGTAAAACAGCGTAACTCTATAGGTAGCTGTCAGTAATAAATTTAAGTTCCACTGCTGAATTTTCTCTTCTAAGTTTGTTAGTTGATTATCTTGACTTGTTCATAAATGATCAAATTGTCTGCAAATAATATATTTTTCATCTTCTCTTTTACAACCACACTCCATATTTTTTTTCTCTTGTTTTATTGCAAAGGGTAGGACTTTGAGCACAATGCTATTATTATAAGGGGTGATAATTTTATTCCTGCTTTAATGTAAATTATTCTAGATCTTTGAACCTTACACCGTACATACATTTGTTATAGATGTCTGGTAGATACACTTATGAAAGTTAACTTTGCCAAAAATATTTACCACAAATAGTTGCTGCATTTTATTCGATGGTATATTAAGAGTTATTATTAATGAAATATTTCTCTCATTTGTTATTATAGTGATTCGATTACTTTGATAAATTTTCTAATATGGTGCTATTCTTTCAGTCTTGAGATTAGCCCTTGATGTTACATAATTTTTGTAGTAAACTGTTGATTGTATAGGTTTGGTGATGATCTGTTTAGAACTTATGTTTCTATGTTTATAGGTGTGATTAATTAAAATTTTATTTTCTTGTGACTTTCTGTCTTTAGGGTCACAGTCATTACTAACCTCATAAAATCAGTTAAGTAGTTTCCCATCTTATTTTCTGTGTTTTGGAACAGCTTTCATACAATTGGCATTAGCTGCTTTTTTAACATTTAGTAGAACCCACCTATAAGTCCACATGGGTCTGATGTCCATTTTATTGAAGAAATTTAACTACTTTCTCATTATATAGCTTTCTTTTTCTTATTAACCAACCATCTTATTTATACTTTCCTAAAAAAGTTTTCCATGCCACTTAGCTTTTCATATATATCCTTATAAATGTGTTCAAAGTATTATATTGTTTTTACATTTATTTTTAAAATCTTAAATTATATGTTTACATTTCCACTACTGATGTTTATTCCTACCCACTTTTTAAAAAACAAAACAATATTTGACAGAATGTCCTATTTCATTTTTCTTACCAAAAAATGAGAAAATTTTAATTTATTGATCAAGTCTGTGTGTGGGTTTTTTTTTTTTTTTTTTGGTATTTTGATTTAATTATTACTGTTGCCCTATTTTGGTGCTTTGTTTTTGCTTGTTCTTTTTTTGCCTTCTTCAGTTGAAATATTCTTTCTTTTCCAGGCTTTCTAGTTTTCTAGTAAATGTTAATTACTAAGCATCTCACCTTCATTGCTGCTTTAGATACAAAACCCAGGTTTGAAATATGGTGATTCATTTTCTTTTACAAAGATTTTGTGATTTCCACTTTTACCAAAGAATTATTCAGCATGCACACCTAATTTTTGAGATAACTGGATTGGTGTTTTGTGGCTGTAACATTTTTGCCATTGATTCTTCCAATTTCATTTGGCCATATTTTGTTTTGTGATTCCTTGGTACAGTAGTTTTAGGAAATTCGAAATTTTATCTGTACTTTTATGTTTTTGTAATATTGTATGAATGCCTGTCCTGCTTTCGGCTTCTTCTTGTATTCTACTAAGGTTCACTTAGAGCTGTTTCTGCCAACACAGAGCGCACCAAATTCATATGACCTTAGCATAAATATGGTTACTGTTTTGTCTAGCCTTCTAGAGAGTGTTAAAGAGATTGTTAACTCCCTTCATCTCTCTACTGGCCCATAAACTTGCTCCACTTAACTCAGATATTTTGCCACAATCAATGGTTGTTTTGCCCTGATAGTGCCAAGAGCCTCAAATACTTAGCCTCTCAGATTTCATAAATGTAAGGCATTTCTCAGACTCAGATTGTGACCACCCATCCATATCTTAATCCTCTGCACTGTCCATATCTGAGTTCTGAAAAATAGCTCACCTTTCAATTACTGTTTCACTTAGGAATAGGAGGAATATATTCCCCATGGCTGTGTATGGGTATCAAATCTCTAGGCTAATTAGAAGGGATTTCCTACCCAAGTGGGGTAGCCCTTGGCTGGGGGTGCAGATAGGAAGGGTTATATCAAATGCATGTCACATGTCACTTCAGATTTTCTTTGGGCACTTGTTCTGGTCCAGCTGCTATTATGACAATCATCTTGGCATAGATTCTAACTTCACAAAAGTGCAAACCAATAGCAATTCTCATGTCACATTTCTCTAGCACATCCTTGTTTGACTCTAAGACTTTGGATGCTGCAATATCTGCTTAGTTCCAACGCAAATGCCATCCAGAAGAGCAGTGGAGTAAATCTTGTAATGATGAGAACAGTGAACAATGGGAAATTGGAGCCAACATGTTAAGTTTCCCATTCCTCCTCTGGATGGACTATCCCGAAATGCAATTGTTTACATGGCATCTTGGAAGTTGGTTCCAAGCGATGGCTCAACCAACAGTGCTTGATACCAAGCATTTGGTCGGTCAGAAGTTCTATGCTGTATGACTTTGTATTGATTTTCATTCCTCCTTTACCTTATCATGTCCTCCTCCCTCCTGCTTCTAGGGTTGCACCTCCTTAATAAAGTAGTAGCACCTAAGCTTTTGTGACACGTGTTCCTTTATGCAAAATCCACACTAAGAAAAAGGTGAAGAAATATATTGTATAGTTCTCTCCTCTCTGTAGCTTTTAGCGTCATGGTATATTTTACACAAGAACAACATGTAAGCTAATATCCTACAGATATATCCATCCTTGAACTGCACATGTCCACAAGGACAGTGTAGTTGACAACCCAGCTTATGTTGATCTTGCAAAGTTCATTGTACAACCTATCCACTGCCTTGAATGATGCTAAAAGGGTGAAAGAGACACACTCGACTCTTCTATAGGAGTGTTCTGCAATGTAACTTTAGATTCACAAGATGACAATGACCTGGAAGATCCTTTTCATCTCACTGGATTGTGTCTCTCATGACCAGGGAAAGTTACTGAGCTGATTCTGTTCAGTTCCATCCATGTCCATATGCAAGAGACTTTTCCTTCAAACTGACTTCTCAAGATGGCTAGGTCCCACCCTATACCTCAGGGTGTATGAGTGGCTTTAGACATTGAAAATGAGGCCTGTCCTAAGTTAAATGGTAATTGGGAAAATCTAGAGCAAAGTTAATGAGAACTGGGAAAATCTAGACCTCAAAGTAACATCACACCTGCTGGACAGCCAACAGGAAATAAACTGTTAACAAAGGGATATTTTACCCTTTAAATCTTTACCAATGACCAACTGTAAGACAATGAAATCACTCCTGAAGTTCACAGTCTCTATTAGTCTCTGTTCCTGTCCATTGTTCATTCCAGGATGGGTCCTTCCATTCTAAATTCTTTTCCCCCCCAGATTTATTGAGATATAATTGACAACTCACATATAACGCTGTATAAGTTTAAGGTATACAGTGTGATGATTTGTTACACATATATATTATGAAATGATTACCACAATAAAGTTAGCTACCACCTCCATCACCTTATATAATTACTATTTTCGTTTTATCGTGAGAACATTAAGACCTTGGCAATTTTTACATAAATAATACAGCACCGTTAACTATAGTCACCCTGCCATATATTAGACTCCAAGAGCCTATTCATCTTATAAATGGAATTTTCGGGGTGCCTGGGTGGCTCAGTCGGTTGAGTGTCCGACTTCGGCTCAGGTCATGATCTCACAGCTCGTGAGTTCGAGCCCCGCGTCGGGCTCTGTGCTGACAGCTCAGAGCCTGGAGCCTGCTTCTTCTTCTGTGTCTCCCTCTCTGCCCCTAACCCACCTACATTCTGTCTCTGTCTCTCTCAAAAATAAATAAACATTAAAAATAATTTTTTAAAATGGAATTTTCTATCCTTTGATCAACATCTCCCCATTTCCCTCACCCCTCAGTCCCTGGCAACCATCATTCCACTCTGTTTCGAAGAGTTCGGCTTTTTTAGATTCACATATAAGTGAGATAGTGCAGTATTTGTTTTTCTCTGTCTCACTTATTCCACTTAGCACAGTGCCTTCAAGGTCCATCCACTGTGTTGCAAATGGCAAGCTTTCCTTCTTTCTCGCGGCTGAATAATATTCAATTTCATATATATATATATATATACACACACATACACACATAAAATACTCATTTATGATATATATTTATCACATTTTCTTCATCCATTCATCCATCAATGGATGCTGTTTCCATGTCTTTGATACTGTGAATAATGCTGCAATGAATATGGAAGTGCAGATATCTTGTCAAGGTAGTGATTTCACTTCCTTTGGATGGATAGATACCCAGAGGTGGGACTGATGGAGCATATGGTAGTTCCATTTTTAATTTTTTTGAGGAACCTCCATACTGATTTCCATAATCGCTGCACCAATTTATATTCCCACCAACAGTGCACAAGGTTTTGCTTTTTCCCACATCTTTGCCAATGCTTATTATCTCTTACGATTTTGATAATAGCCATTCTAACAGATAAGAGATGATATCTCATTGGGGTTTTGATTTGCATTTCCCTGATGAATAGTGATGTTGAGCACCATTTCATGTGCCTGTTGGCCATTTGTATGTCTGCTTTGAAAAATATCTATTCAGTCCTCTGCCCATTCTTTAACTGAACTGTTTTTTTGCTATTGAGTTATGAGAGTTCTGAGTTCTTTACATGTTTTAGATGTTAACATCTTACCAGACAAATGTTTTGCAAATATTTCTTCCCGTTCCATTGGTTGCCATTACATTTTATTGATTGTTTTATTTCCTGGGCATAAGACTTTAGTTTGACATAGTCACACTTGTTTATTTTTGCTTTTCTTATTTGTGCTTTTGGCATCATATCCAGAAAATTGCTGCCAAGAGCAGTGTCAGGGAGCTTTTTCCCTATGTTTTCTCACAGGAATTTTATGGTTTCAGGTCTTCTGTTTAAATCTTTAATCCACTGGAGTTAATATTTGTGAGTGGTGTAAGAGTCCAACTTCACTCTTTTGCATGTGATTATCCAGCCTTTCCAACACTATTTATTGAAGATACTATCTTTTCCCCATGACTATTTTTAGCTCCCTTGTTAAATATAAGTAGCTTGTATATGCGAAGGTTTATTTCTGGGCGTTTGATTCTGTTCCACTGATCCATGTGTCGGTTTTTGTCCCAGTATCATACTATTTTAGTTACTATAGCTTTGTAACATAGTTTAAAGTCAGGAAGTGTGATGCTCTGGCTCTGTTCTTTCTCAGGATTGCTTTGGCTATTCAGAGTCTTTTTGTGGTTCCCTGTGAATTTTAGGGTTGTTTTCTTATTTTTGTAAAAAATGCCACTGGAATTTTGTGATTGCATTGAATCTACAGGTGGCTGTGGGTAGTACAGACATTTTAACAATATTTATTCTTTGGACCCACAAATGTAGGATATGGTTCCATTTATTTGTGTCTTCTTCAATTTCTTTCATCAAAGTCTTGTAATTTTCAGTGCACAGATCTTTCACCATCTTGATTAAATTTATTCCTAAGTATTTTATTGGTTTTGATGCTATTGTAAATGGGAGTGTTTTCTTTATTCTTCAAATATTTTGCTCTTTGTGTATAGAAATGAAATTGATGTTTGTATACTGATTTTGATTCTTGCAACTTTACCGAACTTGTGGATTAGTTCTAATAGTTTTTTTTTTTTTTTTTTGGTGGAGTCTTTAGGATTTTCTATATATAACATTATGTCATCTGCAAAGAGAGATAATTTTACTTCTTCCTGTTCTGATTTGGATGCTTTTTATTTTTGTTTCTTGCCTAGTTATGAGAGTAGGCAGTTCGTTAGACATGAGCAGGAGGGAAGGATGGTAATAAATAGGTTACACATTAGAAGCTGGGTGTGGGGACACAACATCACACATTAGAAGCCTGGGGGCACAACATCATGACTTTGTGGCTTCTAAGACCCCTCAACATCCTGGCCTTGTGGCTTCTAAGACCCTGAGGCTAACAAATGAAGAGCCACAGGTACAAAACATGCACTCTCCTCTTCTACCTCTGCCCCGGAGTAACTTCTGGATTCAGTATAACCCATTTGCATTGTGGTTATAGACACTCCCAACACTATGGGGGAAGGCTGCCATGATGGTTCTAGTACAAATTTTGTAGGGTCAAACACTCCCCCTGTCCAAGACCCATGACCCCATCCACCTTCCCCCCATGTCACTGACATAAAAGGAAAGAATCCCTGTAGCCTAAAGGCAGTTGCCACCTCTGGGCTTGCTTCTCTCCCTTCTTGAAAATGTACTGTCCTTGGGGTGCCTGGATGGCTTAATTAGCTGAGTGTCTGATTATCGACTTCAGCTGAGGTCATGATCCCAGGGTCATGGAATCAAGCCCTGCATCAGGCTCCGTGCTGAGCATGGAGCCTGCTTAGGATTCTCTCTCTCTCTCTCTCTCTCTCTCTCTCTCTCTCTCTCTCTGCCATTCTCCTTTGTTCATGCTCTCCCTCTCTCTAAAATAAGAAAATTTTAAATTTTTTTTAAAAAAGAAATAAAATGTACTGTCCTTAATAAACTGCTTTGTGCTTGCTACTTTCCTCCTGGCTGTCTTTATTCAAGCTCAGATTCTCATGTAAATCTTTTGTGGGAAATCCAAGAACTGAGTCCTCCATTCACACAAGGCAGACTCTTCTTCCACTGCTGACAGCTACTCTGGCTAGGACTTCCAGTACTATGTTGAGTAAGAGTAGTTGGAGTGGGCACCCTTGTCTTATTCCTGATCTTAGAGGAAAGCTTTCACTTGTTCACTTTTGAGTATGATGTTAGCTGTAGCTTGTCATGTATGTCCTTTATTGTGTTTTTATTAGGTTGAGGTACATTCCACCTATACCCAATTTTTTGACAGTTTTTACCATGGATGGATGTTGAATTCTGTCAAATGATATTTCTGCATCTATTCCAATAGTCATGATTTTTATCTTTCATTTTAATAATGTGGCATATAACATTGATTTGTGTATGTTAAATAACCTTTGAATCCCAGGGGAAAATCCCATTTGATCATGGTGTGTGGTCCTTTTCATGTGGTGTTGAATTAGTTGCTTGTATTTTGGTGAGAATTTTTGAATCTATATTCATCAGGGATATTGACCTGTAATTTCTTTTCCTGTAGTGCGTTTTTCTGCCTTTGGTATCAGGGTAATGCTGGACTCAAAAAATGAGTTTGGGAGTATTCCTTCATTTTCAATTATTTTGGAAGAGTTTGAGGATTGTCTTTAATTCTTCTTTAAATGTTTGGTAGAGGGGCCCCTGAGTGGCTTAGTTGGTTGAGTGTCTGACTCTTCGTTTCAGCTCCGGTCATGATCTCACAGTTCATGAGATCGAGCCCCACGTGGGGCTCTGTGCTGACAGCATGGAGCCTGCTTGGGATTCTCTCTCTCTCTCTCTCTGACCCTCACCCGCGTGTGTGTGTACATGCTCTGTCTCTCTCTCTCAAAATAAGTAAATAAACATTTTTATTTTATTTATTTTTTTTATTAAAAAACTTTTTTTTAACGTTTTATTTATTTTTGAGACAGGGAGAGACAGAGCATGAACAGGGGAGGGTCAGAGAGAGGGAGACACAGAATCCGAAACAGGCTCCAGGCTCTGAGCTGTCAGCACAGAGCCTGACGCGGGGCTCGAACTCACGGGCCGCGAGATCGTGACCTGAGCCGAAGTCGGCCGCCCAACCGACTGAGCCACCCAGGCGCCCCTAAACATTTTTAAAAAAATAAATGAACTCACTGAAACTATCTGGTCCTGGCTTTTCTTTAATGAGAGGATTGTGATTACTGATTCAATGTCCTTCAATGTTATTGGGTCTGTTCAGGCTTTGTTTCTTCATGATTCAGTCTTGGTAGGCTGTAGGTCTTGAAGAATTTATCCATTTTTTTCTAGGTTATTCAATTTGTTGGTATATACAAACATTCATAATAGTATCTTACAATCCTTTGTATTATCTGTGGTATCAGTTATAAATCTCCCCTCTCATTTATGATTTTATTTGATTCTTTTTTTTTTCTAGTCTAGCTAAAGTGTGTCAATTTTGTTTATTTTTTCACAAGCCGGCTCTTTGTTTTGTCAGCCTTTTCTACTGTTCTGCTGATCTCTATTTCATTTATTTATGCTCTGAACGTTATTTCTTTCCTTCTGCTAATATTGGGCTTAGTTTTAAAATTCTATTTCTAGTTCCTTGAGGTGTAAGGAAGTTAGGGTGTTTATTTGAGATTTTTATTTTTTCTCAAATTCAGTATTTGTTGCTATCAGTTTTCCTCTTAAAACTGCTTTTGTTGCATTCGTACATTTTGGTAGTTGGATTTTCATTTTCTTTTGTTTCAAGATTCTTTTAAATTTTTATTTTAATTTCTTTCTTGACTCATTCATTCTTTGGGAGTATGTTGTTAGCTTCCATATATTTGTGAAATTTCCATCTTTCCTCTTATTTCTTGGACCTGTATCTAGGTCTATAGCCAGGACAATGGTCAGGAAGTTGGTTGCCTGAATGGAGCCCTCTTTTCTCAAAACAACTCTCTTCATTCTTGTGAAACTGTACTGAAGTTTCACAACCTTCTACCTGGATCTCCCAGCTCCCACAAAGGCACTTTTGTTCATGGTTGCATGTCAAATTGTTGTTGTGAGAGGAATATAAATAAAGAATTTCTTATTTGATCATCTTGCCAACGTCACTCCCTTTCATCCTAAATTCTAAACCCTCACAGACTTTTATTACTTTTCACACTTTTATTATTAACCCAAATCACCAAATCAAGAAACCTTTTTTTCCGTATCATAACTTCTTATAAATATATTATCTCTGAATACAAATTATTCCTATTCTTCTGATCCTAGATGTTTGAAATTCAAAAGCCAAGGCTGACTCACACCGATGGCTATTCGACTGAATAAGATGAGAGTCACAGGGCAGAAAGAAATATCCAAAAGAGGGTAAATTTGTTTAGTTCTTCCTAAATACCATCCTGCCACATTCCAGGTGCTGCCTGCACTCCCATCTCTTTTTCATGACCTGCTCTCCCCTTCACTCTTACTTTTTTGCCAAACCTGCAAAACCAGGCATTTCAAGAATGAAGACACTTTTTGGCCTTTAGAAAGATGAAGATGGATAAAGAAATTGTCGTTTATATACACAATGGAATACTACTTGGCAATGAGAAAGAATGAAATCTGGCCATTTGCAGCAACGTGGATGGAACTAGAAGGTATCATGCTGAATGAAATAAGTCAGTCAGAGGACAGATATCATATGTTTTCACTCTTATGTGGATCTTGAGAAACTTAACAGAACACCATGGGGGAGGGGAAGGAAAAAAAAAGTTAGAGAGGGAGGGAGCCAAACCATAAAAGACCCTTAAAAACTGAGAATAAACTGAGGGCTGATGGTGGGTGGGAGGGAGGGGAAAGCGGGTGACAGGCATTGAGGAGGGCACTTGTTGGGATGAGCCCTGGGTGTTGTATGTAAGCCAATTGGACAATAAATTTCATATTAAAAAAGAAAAGAAAGATGAAGATATATCACTTCATTACCCAGAAGAAATTATAAAATGGAACTTTTAATACTTTTAAGCTATTTAGGATACAGTTTGCATAAGTTATTTTGTATGATTTTGTAAAGAGCTATATGACTCTGAAGCATTTGAAAGGACACCCATGGGAGGAACACATGCAGGAGTAACTTGTAATTAGGTATTTAATTGACTTTGAAGGAAAAGGAGTTGCATATCTGGTAGTGATTACAACTACACAAAGATTGAAATATATTATTATCCAAACAAGTTACCTAAGCTTTTTTATGATATTATGAGAATCACATGATGTCTACACTCTGAATTATTTTGGTGGTGCTAAGACAACCACCAACGTGTTTTAGAGCAAAAGGAATGTAAAGTAGTTTGGTGATACAATAAAGCATACCTTCCATCAGAGTTTTAGGATTTTATTTTCACAGATCACTTTGAATTGTCAGATTTATAGTTAAGAGAGATAAAGTGTACAATTTAAGTTGCCTTATTGAAATTGCATGAGGGTATTATAATTTCTTGTTGGAAAAGATTATACTTAAGGCTCTAGAAAAATATTGGTATTGTAGGAACTGTTATATCTCTAAATATTTGTTACCTTTCAAATATTCCCAGACCGAACTGCAAATTCATTATTATTTGTGAAAAGTAAAACATTATTTAATTACATAATTACATACATGCACACATGCACAGACTATCAATATGTTGATTCTTCTGACAAAAATAAATTTTGAATTCTCATACATTAATGAAGTATTGAATTTTAGATTTTGAGCTTTTCTAACCAAATAAAAAACATTTAATTTTACTTATACATCTATTACATTTAAATATTTATATGATATTATATTTACCTACATCTATCTCCTTAAAAAATATTGTGGTTATAAATTATGTAAAATAAAATTCCTTAAATAACAGTGTGTATACATGATGCAAATTGTACATGGTAATATATTGTAGGCCCATTTTATTTTATTTTATTTTTTTAATTTTTTTTTCAACGTTTTTTATTTATTTTTGGGACAGAGAGAGACAGAGCATGAACGGGGGAGGGGCAGAGAGAGAGGGAGACACAGAATCGGAAACAGGCTCCAGGCTCCGAGCCATCAGCCCAGAGCCTGACGCGGGGCTCGAACTCACGGACCGCGAGATCGTGACCTGGCTGAAGTCGGACGCTTAACCGACTGCACCACCCAGGCGCCCCGGCCCATTTTAATAATAATGATAATAATTTTAATTAATTTAAAATAATTAATAATAAAAAGAACCATTTCACCTACAATTTAGCTTAAATTAAAAACCATAACATTTAGGGGCACCTGGGTGGCTCAGTTGGATAAGCGTCCAACTTCAGGTCAGGTCAGGATCTCAGGGTTCATGAGTTCGAGCCCCGTGTCGGGCTCTGTGCTGACAGCTCAGAGCCTGGTGTCTGCTTCGGATTCTGTGTCTCCCTCTCCCTCTCCCCCTCCCCCATTCATGTGCACGCTCTCACTCTCTCTCTCTCTCTCTCTCAAATAAACATTAAAAAATTAAAAAAAAAACCCATAACATTTATATCTGTGTTTTATTCTGTTTGTAAACATGATTATTTTTCATTTCTTAACTGCTTGCACTATATTATTAATCTCCATGAAGCAGTATGATCTTTACATAGTCAGATATGTGTATTCAGCTCACATTTATAACCAGAAAACTTGGAAATCTGAAAAAAGTCTTTGATGTTCCCATCCTGTATTTAAAGGCATTAAGGTAGTCAGATATTGTAACTCTTCTACAGCATGCTGGGAGCAGAATCTTTTTCTGAATCCTTTTCATACATTTAATAGTTTAGTAGTCCTATTGTTCATGTAAATATTTCTGTACCATGCATGAAATAGTAAAGGCCACGCATGCTTCTGAAGCAAAATACTATGAGCACATAAACAGCTGTTCTCTTTGATACTGCTCTTTGACACTGGTATCAAAAATGGTATTTTCCAGGTTAACAATGTGAGAAATAACTTAATGATGGCAGTTATGTATCCTCTGAGAGAGAAATAAACACACTGTGGAAATAAAGTTTGTTGCTGACATCTTCCTCCTTCCCACCTATCATTTCCTCTAGTGAGTTTGGCAACAATATTGCAAGGCCCACAATATTAGTTAACTGCAGATTGAGTACATTTCCAGGAAAAGAAATACCCCCTTCCCTAACTCCATTTCCTGGCACCTACGTTGATGTTACTTACAACCTTGTAAAATCAGTAAGCTTTCTATATGTGTTTTCACTTTGGAGAGAGCTAAGGGAATTGTCTGTTTTAAAGAATGACTAAGTTTATGTTTTCCAAAAGCAAGTGTCCTAATAGTTCTTTCAGTCTTTTAGAGGACTAAAAACAGATATAAAAAGAAACACATTGGCCCATATAAAAGTAGAATTCAACTGAGATCATGTGTACAAGGGGAAATAGAAAATTTTAGAAGTTTTAAGGTAAGAAAGAATTGCTTTTTAATATGAAAGAAAGTCAAAATTCTTTCTCAAACCCAGAAAATAGATCAGGCCATCACTTGCCATGATAGGCAGTGATTTAGGGTGAAAATAGAGAGCTGTAAGTGGACATGAGAACTATGAATTATTAGAACTGCAGCTCAGCTATTTATAAATACATTTCTGTTTAGAAATTTGTTCATTGCAGTGATGATTCTCAGAATATAAACCAAAACATCTAGCAGTGCTTAATTCCAGAGCCTATCTGCCTCCATCTTAGGCTGCATTAAAAGAAGTAGTCTGCAGGGGCGCCTAGGCAGCTCAGTTGGTTAAGAGTCTGACTTTGACTCGGGTCATGATCTCACAGTTTATGCGTTTGAGCCCTGCATCAGGATCTGTGCTGACAGTGCAGAGCCTTTTTGGGATTCTCTCTCTCTCCCTCTCTCTCTGCCCCTCCCCAACTTGAGTTCTCTCTCTCAGAATAAAAGGATGAACTTAAAAAGAGGTAATGTCCAGTTTTCAAGAGGGAAGAGTCACATTGTACTGATCAGAAACAACTCTGAAACCATCCCAAGTGTAGCCTAAGAGAAATAACCCAAAGTAATAATATAAGGAGTAGTACCAGTATTCTTGGATTTTTTTTGTCAAGTGTAAAGAAGATTCCTAGGGACACCATTTAATTCTTCTAAAGACTTGTAGAGTTTTTATGGAAAAAATAATTTTTTAAAAGTTTATTTTGAGAGAATGTGTGTGCATGAGAAAGCACAGGTGGGGGAGGGTCAGAAAGAGAGGGAGAGAGAGAATCCCAAGCAGACTTCATGCTGTCAGTGCAGAGCCTGATGTGGGGCTCAATTTCACGAACCATGAGATGACCTGAGCCAAGATCAAGAGTTGGATGCTTAACCGACTGTGCCACCCAGGCGCTCCAGAAAAATTAGATTGTTTTGCTTTATCGGAAAGCAATAAAGATTTTAGCTTAGTAGATAAATGGTCCAGTGCCACAATAAGACTTCATACCTACATTACCAATTCTGGGGTAGCAGGGCAGATAATCAAGGACTGATTTGCTTATGGATTTTTGAATAATTTTAAACTCCCCAGACACAACATTGCATAAAAGAGGAAGAATGCACAAAGCTTGCCTTCTATACACTGGAAAGAAACAGTGCTCTCATTAATGCAGGAAAGAGCAAAGACGTAATTTCCTCTTCCTAGTACAGAGTCAGAGTCGGAAAAGGACAAGTAGCTGTGCAGGACACAGTAACACCATCCTGAAGAGCTTGCCGGCCAATCTCCTGAAACTTCATTCATTCTTTTAGCATCAACAAGGAGGAAGACACTGGACATGAAACATAAGATCCTGGGGTAGAAACTATGAGTACAAAGAATATGAAATAGTTACTAGAGGTGGAACTTCTATAATGATAACATAAGAAGCATGGCAAAAACCCCTGCCTGGCAAAACAATTTAACCAGTAAAAATTACAAAACAACAACAAAAAAATATTTTCAAGTTTCTGGGAATTTTCCTAAAACCATACCGCATAGGAGAAACATTTATTTATTTTTTAAATCTACTGAATCATGGTAAGAGTGGTGAGAATCTGTGGAATTTGAGCCACAAACCAGTCCGTTACCCACCCATTCACAGTACTCTGTTATAGAAGTTCTACTCCAGGCATGTGCAGCAAAGAATATTCTGGATCCCTGTCACTCCAGTTCCCAGTCTGAGGCTATATTGTCATCACAGGAAGGGCACGGTGCTGGTTTTTCTCACTCTTTTCACTCTCAAAGTGTAGAACCTCTATTTTGAGTGGGGGGAAGAGAGAATTGGTCTCCCTTCTCACATCCAGTTCCCACTCATCAAGTGAAACCTCTAGCACAGTTGCTGTGGGGCAAAAATACTAGCCCCAACTGTCAAAGCCCCAGATCACTGAAAGATTAGAAGTTTTGTGTCTGGAGGAGAAGCTGAGAAGATCAGGGATAATACTGCAGTCACCCAGTGCCCAGTGTGAGAATGAGATTGTTACTCTGGAAAAGTAGGTCCTCATCATCATCTCCAGTGCAGTGACACAGGGGTTCTTTCCAACAATAAAGATAGATAAGCTTTTATGGGCCAAGAACTCCTCAGCTCTGACCGAGGGGATGGATGGACATTATTTGGAACAGGGAGTGGAGAACTCATGCCTAAGGGTGTTAATGACAATGGAGACCTTGGTGGACTGAAGGTGGTAATTCTGATATAAAAAAATTGGCAGAACAGCTAGAACTTTAATGGTGAGAACCAAAGAGTGAGCCAGGAAGAACCTCCCTAGGATCACAGCCAATCCCAGAGTTGAAGTCTGTGCATATATATTATACTTCACTCATTGAGAACTAGTCAGAGCAGAACATGAGGCAGAACCACAAAGATCCATTGATACAGGGCGGAAGTCTCACTGGCACAACGGGTTTAACCAAAACCTCTAACAAGACACTGACTGTCCAGTGAAGTACTCTAACCCAGGCACTTTCTAAGAAGAAAGGCTTAAGAATAACAGCACAGTTGGGGCGCCTGGGTGGCGCAGTCGGTTAAGCCTCCGACTTCAGCCAGGTCACGATCTCGCGGTCCGTGAGTTCGAGCCCCGCGTCAGGCTCTGGGCCGATGGCTCGGAGCCTGGAGCCTGTTTCCGATTCTGTGTCTCCCTCTCTCTCTGCCCCTCCCCCGTTCATGCTCTGTCTCTCTCTGTCCCAAAAATAAATAACGTTGAAAAAAAAAATTAAAAAAAAAAAAAAGAATAACAGCACAGTAATCTCTGGCAGTCTGGAAGACTGTATACATACCCAAAGCTGCACTCTATCTAGAATTATCAAAGAGATAAACTTCAAGCTACTAGTACCTAGCTGAATATGGGGGAAAAAATGAAAATTGTCTGAACTCAGATAGTGGCAGCCTCTAAACCACACAAATGTCCCATGTTAAAGAGTAAAATACATACTGGCTAAGAGGACTTAAACATAACCTTGACCAGTAAGTGCCTTGTAACAACAGAAGAGAGCTCTAGACAAAAGACAAAGATAAAAAAGGGAAAAATAACTGAAAGACAAAAATAAGGGAAAAATAACTGAGGGGAAATAAACTTTATAGAAATAGTTGAGCCAAATCACAAAACAAGCAAAAAAACAAAAACAAAAACAAAAACAAAAACAAAAAACCACCACAATCATCTCTAGAGAAAGGTCAGTATCCAGAGTTGCTGTAATAAATTATCTGAGACGTTCAGCCCTTAAAAATATTTTTTAATGTTTATTTATTTTTGAGATAGAGAGCAGGAGCAGGGAAGGGGCAGAGAGAGAGAGAGGGACAGAGGATCCAGAACAGGCTCCGTGCTGACAGCAGAGAACCCGAGGTGGAACTCAAACTTACAAGCATTTCTTTGCAAAGAAAGGTCTAATTAGGGGCACCTGGGTAGCTGAGACTGTTAAGTGTCGAACTTCGGCTCAGGTCATGATCTCACAGTTGGTGAGTTTGAGTCCCATGTTGGGCTCTGTGCTGACAGTTCAGAGCCTGGAGCCTGCTTTGGATTCTGTCTCCCTCTCTCTCTCTGCCCCTCCCCCACTCACGCTCTGTCTCTGTCTCTCTCTCTCAAAATAAATAAATAAACATGGCAAAAATTTAAAAAATATATGTAAAACTACCACTTCTGGTACACATCCAAAGAAAATGAAATCAGTATCTCAAAAAGATATCTGCATTCCCATGTTCACTGCAACAATATTCACAACGGCCAAGATAAGGCAACAACCTAAGCATATATTGACAGATCAATGGATAAAGAAAATGCAGTTTATATACATATACAATGAAATTTTATTCAGCCTTAAAAAAGAAGTAAGTCCTGCCATTTGCAACAAATGCAGATGAACCTGGAGGATGTATGCTAGATGAAATAAGCCACACACAGAAAGACAAATGCTATATGATCTCACTTTCATGTGGTATCTAAAAAAGTCAAACTCATAAAAGCAGAGAGTGGAATGGCAATAGAGGAGGTAGGTAAAAAACTTAAATCTTCGAAAACAACACCAAAAAAAGTCAGATGTAAATTTAACCATATCAATAATACATTAAATATGAATGGATTAAACAATCCAATCAAACCAGATATAGTTAGATTGCATAAAAGAACAAAATCCAGGGGCACCTGGATGGCTCAGCTGGTTAAGTGTCTGACTCTTGATTTCAGCTCAGGTCATGATCTCATGGTTCATGAAATTGACCCCTATGTCGGGCTCTGCACTAACAGCATGGAACCTGCTTGGGATTCTCTCTCCTCCGTGTCTCTCTCTGCCCCTCCCTTGCTCATGCTCTCTCTTTCTCTCTACATCTCTCAAAAATAAACATATTTTAAGAAAGAGCAATATCCACCTCTATGATATCTATAGGAGACATATTTTAGATTCAAAGATACAGATTAAAAGAAAAAAGGATGGAAAACTGTGACACAATGCAAACAACAACCGTAAAAGAGCTGGAGTGGCTCTAATGACATCAGATAAATTAGACTTTAAAAAATAAGTTACTAGAGATAAAGAGGGATATTTCATAATATCAAAAGAGTCAAGCTATCAGGAAGATATGACAACAATAAACATATATGCACCTCACAAAAGAGCCTGCATATACATGAAGCAAAAAACTGGAAGAACTGAAGGAGAAAATAATTCAGCATTAACACACAAAGATTTTCTCTTTGTCATTGGCTTTCTGCAGTTTGAATATTTTATGCCTGGTAGATTTTTTAAAATACTTTTCCTGCTTGGTTTTCTTTGAGCTTCCTTGATCTGTAGTTCATGTCTGTCACTTATCTTGGAAAGTTCTCAATCACCGTGATTTCAAACATTTTTCCATCTCTGTTTTATCTTTCTTCTTCTGATATTCCAATTACACCTATGCTATACTTTTTGAAATTGCCCCATAGTTATTATATTCCTGTTTTGATTTTTAAATTCTTTTTTTCTATTTGCCATTAATTTGGGAAGTTTCCACAGACCTATCTTCAAGCTCACTGATTCTTTCCTTAGCTGTGTCCACTTTACTGATGTGCCCATCAATTGCAGTCTTCATTTCTGTGAAAATGTTTTTGATATCTAGCATTTCCTCTTGGTTATTTTTTAGAGTTTCCATCTCTTTCTTTCTATAACCCATTTTGTCCCCTGCACATTATCTTTTTTTCCATTAGATCCCTTAATACATTAATCATATTTATTGTATTTATTTATTTTAATCATAGTTATTTTAAATTCTAAATCTGATACTTCCAAAATTTGTGTCATGTCTGAGTCTGGTTCTGATGCTTGCTTTATCTCTTCAGACTGTGATTTGTTGTTTTTGTTGTTTGCTTTTGTTTTGCCTTCTAGCATGCCTTGTAATTTTTAATAGAAATCTGGAAATGTAGTATCAAGTAATAGGAACTAAAGTAAATAGGCCTATAGGGTGTGACTTTATGTTAATGCCACTCAGAATTGAGCTGTTTTATTTCTTATTTATTTTTATTTTTTAGAGAGAGAAAGCACATGTGCACATGTGAGCAAATGGGCAAAGGGCAGAGAGAGAGGGAGAGGGAGAGCAAATCTTAAGCAGGCTCCTTGCCCAGCACAAAGTCCTACACAGGCCTCGATCTCATGACCAAAAGATCATTCCCTGAACTGAAATCAAGAGTGGGACACTTAACTGATTGAGCCATCCAGGCACCCATGAATTGAGCTGTTTTAAATGGTTACTTATAGTGGTAGGTCCCAGAGTTTTCAAATTCCTCCACTGTCATGGTTTTGGTCTCTGTTGTCTTTGGGCTTTCCCAAAACTTCTCCTTAGATAGAGTCTGGATCTTGTAGCTCCTTCTGCTGCAACCAACTATAATTATACTGAAGCTTTATTGGTGTGGTGGTAAAGTGTGAAAAGGATGGTAATAACTGGTGTAAAATCCTATGATTAAATATCAGTCTTTTAGCAGGTTTGTGCCCTTCTTCTGTGATCTTCACAAGTGTACCTTAATTTCCACACCATCTACATAAGACAGAAGGCTGGAGAAAGCTAAAGTCAGAGAAATTCTCTTCTTTCAGATGGGATAAGGCTCTGGTTAAGTCTTTTCCGTTGAAGAATGGTCCTTTGTTATGAGGAATACTTTGGAAATACTTTACAATGGTCACTTTTCTCCTCCTCTTGCCAGAGTCATGAAGAGATCCTTCTTTATTCTTCATTGTGAGAACTTGGTGGGATTCTTGTCTATATGACCCAAGAAAGGGGTGAGGGGACTAAGACAGTGGTGACCACACTAGTTCTCATACTAGTCCACACTTCGTCTCCAGAAATTCTTCAAAATTATAATTTAAGTTTTCCCACATGCTTATGGCTCCAGTGTCTTTTGCTCCAGGCAAACAAACCTCAGTTGTTACTCACTGGATTAGCACATCTCCAGATTTCAGTGTGGCCATTTGCCCCGTGACCTTAATTTTCTGATGAGTTCAAACAATGTCATACATTTTCAATTTACTCAGGCTTTTTAATTTTTTTTTTTAACGTTTATTTTTGAGACAGAGAGAGACAGAGCATGAACGGGGGAAGGGCAGAGAGAGAGGGAGACACAGAATTGGAAGCAGGCTCCAGGCTCTGAGCCATCAGCCCAGAGCCCGATGCGGGGCTCGAACTCACGGAACGTGAGATCGTGACCTGGCTGAAGTCGGACGCTTAACCGACTGAGCCACCCAGGCGCCCCTACTCAGGCTTTTTATAGATTCAAGAACAGGAATGATGAGCTCAAGTTCTTTACATGCTGGAACTGAACCTGGAAGTCTCCCTCAAAATATGAATTTTTACTTAGAATACTCAATCACCTCTTCATTTCTACACATTTACCGAATTCCAACATTTGTTGAACATTTGTGCCTTTTTTCCTAGCAGATGTCATTTTAAGTGATGTACATGTCCTCACCCTTAAAAAAGTAATATATATTCTAAGTTACTGTGCAGTTAGTCAGTCAGGCTGCTGGGTGCCATAAATGCCTGAAAAGAAATTCCACTCTTTTCCATTTGTTAAGAATTGAATCAATATTCACCAACTAATGAAGAAAAGTGAAATGGTTCTTGTTCCTGGATAGTACTTCGAGCCCCATAAGCTTGTAATAGTGTGCTGCAAGAAGGACTGGTGATTACCTTATCTCACGTGCACATATTCCACTACTGTACTATGGCAAAAAGAAAAACACAAATTTGTGTGTGATGCCATTTCAATGCATTTAATCATATTTAAAGGATATATTAATTGAAAACACAAAGTTGTGTAATTATGTTGTGTTGAATACTTAATATTAGGAAAAGAGTATTTTAGTGCCCAATGTTGCTATGGACTGAATTGTGTTCTCCCAAAATTCATAAGTTGAAGCCCTAACCACCACTGTGACTACATGTAAAAATAGGGCTTTTAGTATCATTAAAATTAAATGAGAGCATAAGGGTGAGGTTCTAATCTGATACGTCTGGTGGCCTTATAAGAAGAGAAAGAAAGAGATTCTATCCCCCGCGCCCCCCCGCCACTCTTTCCACATACACACACCAAGGAAAGGTCATGTGAGGACACAGCAAGGCTGCCATCTAAAATCCAAGGAAAGAACTCTCACTGGAATCCAGCCCTTTGGCAATTTGATCTTGGACTTCTAGTCTACAGAACTGAAAAATAAATTACTGTTGTTTAAGCCATCCAGCCTATGGTATTTTGTTATGGCAGCTTGTGCTGACTAACAGAAGTGTATATGACTCGTATTAACTGTCTAATTCTAGCTCTGCCTTCAGGCTTTGTCCTCAAGTGAAAGATATCATCATGAGAAAAAACAGATATTATCCAGGGCTTTTGAGCAGTGTGGATACTTCCTGAATATGTCTAAATAATTTTGGTGCAGAAATGATAGTGTCCACAAAATCAGAATTCACCATAAAATTAAACTTTTCAGAATAAATTAGCTTCAAATTAATTTTTCCTTCTTTAATTCCAGTTCACATCTTTGCAAGATGCAGTTTCTCTTTATTGAATACATTAGTTCTTCAAGAAAATCAGGAAGGACTTTCAAAATCAAGGAGTACTGCATTCTATCCCAAGCCCTGACACTGAAGAGCTAAAGTACTTCTGGAAGATTGCTCAAACACTCTGAGCCTGATATTGGTTGTTTTATGATGATGACTAAAAGCCAGTTATCATATATGTAAAATAATGTAATTGTATTTAATTTGTGAAAGTTATATAATATAGATATAGACATATAAAATATATACACATTTACATTTATGCCATATAACACAAAATATAAATATGTATGATATAAATTATAATATAAAAATAATACATATGTATTAGACTAAATAGTATATATAGTATATGGATAGTAGGTTGTATAATAGCCTCTAAAGGTATCTAGGTCTGAAACCCTGGAACCTGTCAATGTTACCCTATATGGCAAAAAGAACTTTGTGGATGGAATTAAGTTAAGGATCTTGATATGGGAGTTTTTCCTGGGCCCTAATTGTAATCACAAGTGTTATACATAAAGGAGACAGAGGAGAAGAGGTGGTGCTGAGAGAAGCAGAGATGAAGTAAGTGATGCACACTGAAGACGGCAGCAGGGGCCACAAGCCAAGAAATACAGATGACCACTAAAGCTGAAAAAGGTAAGGAAACAGATTCACCCCTCAAGGCCTCCAGAAGAAACCAGGCCTGCAGACACTTTGACTTTGGTCCAGTGAAAGTGATTTCAGACATCTGACCTCCAAAACCGTAAGAGAGGGAATTTGTTTTGTTTCAGCCACTAAATTTATGGTAATTTCTTACAGAATCAATAGGAAACAAATTATACACACACACACACACACACACACACACACACACACATAAATAAAACTAAATTTTTTTTTAATGTTTATTTTTGAAAGAGACAGAGACAGGATGTGAGCGGGGGAGGGTCGAGAGAAGGAGGCTCTAGCCTCTGAGTTGTCAGCACAGAGCCCAATGCAGGGCTCAAACCCATGAGCCGTGAGTTGAAGTTGGACACTTAACTGACTGAGCCACCCAGGCACCCCTACACACTTTGGTTTTAAACTACACAAATGTATAACCTCGAAACTATAGTTACGATACAGTTTATGTGTGGAATATAGTGCACTAATTATAAATTTATGAAGATGTTGTCAAATCAAAAAGTACAAATTGTCACGGTGGATAACTTATGTACCCTGATATAATATCTTAGGATTTCGACATATGCAATATGCTCAAAATATCTTCTTTGTTTCCATGTTTATCTTTAACTCAGCATTTTTATCAAGTTTTAGAGAAAAGATTAAAGATTTCCTTTTATTTTCACACATTACTGAAATGTAGGACATACTTATCTTTTCATGTTAAAATTATAGGTCATATTTCCACTTTCAAGTGGACTGAAAAATATGTGAAGCTTTCAGGAAATCATATTCAGTGCAGTTTATAAATCAAGGTCTTTATGCTTGGTCCACATTAAACCATGACAAGATGTACCATTATATGCACAAGAGGAAATGTATATAAGCATTTTAGTCTTGGGATATTAAAATCTGCAGGAAGTGTGGCAAGCCATTTCATGGGATCAGAGTTTGGTCTCTGGATTTAAAACAAATTGGTTTTAAATCCCAATTCTTCTAACTTATTCTCTTCATGGCAGGTTAAGCAAATTACTTAACCTTCCTGGACCTCAGCTACTCCATCTGAAAATGAGATAATGGTAGCAATTAGTGCTCCGATTTGTCCTAGTGAGTCATTATATCTAGAGTCCATGGCACTGAGACCGGGCCTCGGCAGCCCTTAGTAAGTGATATCTACTCCTATAAGTATTTGGAAAAGTTTGGAAATCAAACTTGATAACCAAAAGCTTTATAACCAAGCAACTAATTCTGGAATATCTCTTTTCTCCTGGCAATCATATGGAGAAAAAAGAAGCAATTAAAAACAACTTTGTATCTTTAGTGAAACTAGGAGACAGAAAACTCACAGACTTCAGCCGCATAAGTATTACAGCAACTGTGAGGCAACACAGAAGCTGGTGATTTTAAAGCTTGAGGGGAGGGCAGAGTGGGGAAAGGGGTTCTGAGGGCCGGTGGATCTCACACGTCTCCAGCAGATAGTTGATTCCCAAATGAGAGTGTCCCATCTGAGAGGGAACTACTGTGAGTATAACTGAGATTGAGCACCTCAAGAGTACTGGGGAAGGAAGAGAGAGACATGGTTCAGAAAGTGTCCAAGAGCCCAGAGGTAGCAGATAGCAGATGTGCCATCAAGAAATAGTGTCTAAGAGTGTATCCTGGTGAAAGAAAGGGCTGCGGAGGGGAGTAGGAAATGCAAGGCTGGTGGGAGAAGGTCACCAGAACCAGGCTGGGCTCTGAGAATCAGAGCAGGGCCGGTTATAGAAATTAACATATTGCAAGACATTCACTGTAGTGACAGGAGGGAGATGTGAGCTATGAAACTTGGGATGATGTGTTGTCACACCCTTGTATCCTCTGCTCCATCTCCTACTACAAGTCTAGGAAAACCCCATCCCGTGTAAATGCAAGTAACAGGAAATGAGGCAGCTCTGCCTGCACAGAAAGGCACCATAGAATAAATCATAAATGAAAGCAACATTGATTCCCATATATAATAGGAAAACTCATTTAAAAATAATTTCAACAAAGCAGATAAATATTATAATCTAACATTACAATAAGAACTAAAAAAAAGGAAAGAGAAAACAAAAGCAAAAGCTTGAAAAAGCAATTATAGTTATGCAGGAATATCACAGAGCACAAATATAAGAGTTCAAAACAAAACAAAACAAAAACCAAAACAGGTGATCAGAAACAGGTAGTGATAGCCTGAAAATAAGATAATGTGAAATGTGAATCAACAGAATTCAGAAAACAAATAGAAAAAAATATTTTAAATGATGATGAAATTACAAGGAACACAGAATAACTGCTACAGAAAGCACAGCAAAAAAATAACACAGGAAATAAATGAAAAGCAAAGTCTATAAAAACAGAAGTTAAAAAAAAAGATTTAAAACAAGAAACACAAGTCTCCTTACAGAAATGGGTGATTATACACTTGGGAGATAAAAATGTAGAAAGTGAGCCCAAAACATCTGTACATACTAGGAAACAAGAAGATTATTAAATAATATATAAATCATGCCAAACCAATTAGAGAAGAATCATATTTTGTCAAAAATGGAACAATTTGAACATGAATAATAATAATTACTACAATGAATGGAAAACAAGTTTTAAAATATGTTTAGATCCATGAGCACTCTCTAACATACACACATGCATGCACACACACACACACACACACACACACACCCCATCACATTCATTGGTTAACTCTGGGGAATGCAGAATGCAAAGGAATAAATTCATCACTTAGAAAATAAATACAAGTATTAAGCATTAGTCTTGCTTTTCCAGAACTCAATGTAACTTTAGGTAGCTCTTTATAAAAGCACTCCAGCTAATAAATGAAAAAAAAAATACTTGAATTAGAACACCATCACTTTGCAATCTTTAATGAAATAATGGAATAAGGCAAAGACCATCGGTGGCTGTTACTATGACACAGAGAGAGTGTTAATATTCTGTGCCTTCTAAAAACAGCATATCATCCCATTTATGAAGCTGTTTTCCTAAAAATGCAAATCAGAATCTAATGAAAGTTCTAGATCTAATCAAGAATTTACATAAAACACAAGAGACCAGGGAGCATGTTAAACTAAACTACAGGGATTCAATTAGCGAAATCCATATTGTGTGAAACAGTATACAAGAAACCCTTCACGGGTTTTTCCCCCCCAAAAAAATAAATGGCAAGAAAATAAAGAGAGGCATTCTATCAATAAAAAGAGTTAAGGGACATAACCCATTGCAATGTATAGGCTAGATATTGTATGAGATTAAGACATTCTACTCACTATGTAGGAGTGATAATGTTATTCTTGTTTTTAGAGTCTTTTTCATTTAGACAAGCAATAGAAGGCATCCAAATTGGTAAGTAATAAAACTGTCATTATTTGTAATGACATGATACTATATTTAGAAAACCGTAGAGACTTCACCGAAAAACTATTAGAATAAATGAGTTCAGTAAACTGTAAGATATAAAATTAATATGCAGAAATCTGCTGCATTTCTATACACTAATGATGAATTAGCAGAAAGAGAAATTAATAAAACTATCCCATTTACAATTGCATCAAAAAGAATATAATACCTAGGAATAAATTTAAGCATAGTGGTGAAAGACCTATAGTCTAATAACTGTGAGACACTGATAAGATATATTGGAGCTAACACAAACAAAAGGAAGGTATGACATGCTCATGGACTGGAAGAATATTAAAATGTTCATACTACCAAAAGCAATCTAGATTCAATGCAGTCGCTATCAAAATACCAATAACATTTTTCACAGAAATAAAACAAACAGTTCTAAAATTTGTATGGAACCACAAAAATCCCTGAATAGCCAGAGCAACCTGGAGAAAGAAGATCAAAGCTGGAGTTATCATAGGGGTGCCCGGGTGACTCCATCAGTTAAATGTCCCACTTCAGCTCAGGTCACGATCTCACGGTTTGTGGGTTTGAGGCCCACGTCAGGCTCTGTGCTGACAGTTCAGAGCCTGGAGCCTGCTTCGAATTCTGTGTCTCCCACTCTCTCTCTGGCCCTCCCCACTCAGGCTCTGTCTCTCTTTCTCTCAAAAATAAACAAACATTAAGAAAAAAAAGCTGGAGGTATCAGAATCCCAGATTTCAAGAGTTACTACAATGCTATGGTAATCAAATCAACATGGTACTGGCACAAGAAGAGACATATAGATCAATGGAACGGGATAGAGAGCCCATAAATAAACCCACAGTCAATTAATTTATGACAAAGGAGGGAAAAACATACAATGTGAAAAAGTGTTGGGAAAACTGGACAGCCACATGCAAAAGAATAAAAGTTGGACCACTATCTTACAGCATATACAAGAATTAGCTCAAAATGGATTAAAGACTTGAATGTGAGACTCAAAACTATAAACCTCCTAAAAGAAAACATAGGCAAAAATCTTTTGGACATTGGCCTTCGTAACATATTTATGGATATGTTTCCTGAGGCCAGGAAAACAAAAGCAAAAATAAACTATTGGGACTACATCAGAATGAAAAGCTTTTGGGGGTGCTTGGCTGGCTCAGTCAGAAGAGCATGTGACTCTTGATCTCGGGGCCATGAGTTTGAGACCCATATTGAATGTAGAAATTACTTACAAATAAATAAATAAACAAACTTTAAAAAAAACAAAAAGCTTTTGCAAGGCAAAAGAAAACTGTCGACAAAACAAAAATGCAACCAACTGAATGGGAGAAGATATTTGTAGACGGTTAATATAAGAGGTTAATAGCCAAAATATATAAAGAATTTATACAACTCAACAACAAAAGAAAAACAAACAATTCAATTTACAAAAAATAGGCCGAGGACCTGAATAGACATTTTCCTAAAGAAGACATACAGATGGCCAACAGACACATGAAAAGATTCTCAACATCACCAATTAGGGAAATGCACATCAAAACCACAATGAGATATTACCTCACGCAAGTCAGAATGGCTATTATAAAAAAGACAAATGACAAGTCTTGGCAAGGATGTGGAAGAAAGGGAACCCTCATGTGCTGTTGGTGGGAATGTAAATTGGTAGAGCCACTGTGGAAAACAGTATGGAGGTTTCTCAAGAAATTAAAAAACAGAAATACCATATGATCCAATATTTCCCCTGCTGGGTATTTACCCAAAGAAAATGAAAACAGTAAATCAAAAAGATGTATGTACCCCTATGTTTATTGCAGCACTATTTACAATAGCCAAGATATAGAAGAACCCAAGTATCCACCAACAGATGAATGGATAAAGATGTGGTGTGTACCCCACACTATTCCATTCTAATGGAATACTACTCAGCTACTAAAAAAAGAATGAAATCTTGTCATTTGTGACAACATGGATGGACCGAGAGGGTATTATGCTAAATGAAACAAATCAGACTAAGAAAGACAAACACCATAGGATTTTACTTATATGCAGAATCTAAAAAACAAACAGACTCTTAAATGCAGAGAAACATACTGGTGGTTACTAGAGGAAAGGGGGCTGAGGGGATGGGCAAAATAAGTGAGGGGGATTAAGAGGTACAAACTCCCAAATATAAAATAAATAAGAGACTGAAAAGTAAAGCACAGGGAATATAGTCAATAATACATGTTTTTAAAAGTCACAGGTAGAAATCTGCAAGACCATGTGGTAAGATAGATTTTCTACTAATTATGTGATTTTAAGTAACGAACCTATTCTTTAGGTTTTGAGAAGTGATCCATTAGGCAAAAAGGGGTAGGTAGATTTTGCTTTCCCAGTCCAGTTTGAAGGAAAAAGCAAATGTTTTCAACCAGTCAGTTCTATGTTAAATTCCATCTCTTCTACTTATTATCTATGACCTGGGAAGGAAGCTTAAAATTTCTTATGAAATTTTCTTATGAAATATTTATAAATTTCTTCACGTATACAATCGAAAGAAGGGCAGTATCTGCTTGTCGCCTACCTAGGATCTATTCTCCATTCTTCTTTACTAACAGAAACATGATGTTGTCTAGGCAATGTGTGCAGCATAAATATTTGCTTCTCCAGGATCCCTTGCCATGAGACGTTCCCCTTTTCACACAGTTCTGGTCAATAAGCTATAAGTAGTAGTGTGCAGGGAAATATTTTACTTTTCCAATATAGGTGTCTCCTGTTGGCTTCATTACTCCTTGTTCCTGTCTATCAAATAGACAAGAGCCTGGCAGAGATTAGCCATCTCATACTCACAAGACAAGTAATATACGTAAAGGAGCCAACATAATGGAGAAGGAGACAAAATAATAAAGAGTTTTCTGTTACTTTCAGTTGACAGCCTTTGACAAAAATGTCCATGGATTGTTATTGGAATTAGAGAAAATTAACACATGCAAACATGCTGGGGAGTGGTTGGCACTTAATGAATTACTTTCTTAATGTTAATTCCTCTTTATGTTCCTTTCCACCCTTAAATGCAGAACTGGACAGGAGCTGATACACAAAAGGGAATTTTGTGTTTCACTCCTAAAATGGGGATATACTGGGACGCCTGGGTGGTTCAGTTAAGCATCGGACTCTTAATTTTGGCTCAAGTCATGATCTCAGGCTTGCGAGATTGAGCCCTGTGTCAGGCTCTGTGCTGGGGGTGGAGCCTGCTTGGGATTCTCTGTCTCCTTTTCCCTCTGCCCCTCCTCCCGCTCGTGTGTGCACACACGCACTCTCTCTCTCTCTCAAAAATAAATGAATACATAAAATAAAATAAAATAAAATAAAATAAAATAAAATAGGGATATTTTTGGAAACTAAAAATGGCCACACATGGTACACCCTAGAGGGACTTGTGAAATGAGGCAGTATGGTGTAGTAAAAAGAGTGCAGAATTCTGCATCACAAAACCCTACATTTGAATTCCAGTTTATATGTGCAAATGTTGTGTGTTTTTGGGGAACTTAACCCCTTAAAAATAATTTGTTAGGATGAATTTAGATTTACAGAAAAAATATCAAGATTTTATACAGAGTTCCTGTATGTTCTATAGCCAGTTCCCTCATTATTAACGTCTGACATTAATAGGGTACACTTATCACAGTTAATAAACTGTTACTGATACATTATAACTAAAGTATATATTTAGCTTTCCTTAGTTTTTACCTACTATTCTTTTTCTGTTCCAGGATCATATTAAGGATACCATATTACATTTAGTTATCATGTCTCCTTACCCTCCTCTTAGCTGTGACAGTTTCTCAGCCTTTCCTTGTATTTGATGAACTTGACAGCTTTGAGAAATATTGGTCAGGTATTCGGTAGAATGTCCCTCAACTGGGATTTGTGTGATGTTTTTCTCATGATTAGACTGGGAGTATGAGTTTTGGGGAAGAAGATCATAGAGGTGAAGTGTCTTTCTCACACATCCTACCCAGGGTACATGCTGTCAGCATGATTTGTCACTGTTGAGGTTGACCTTGATCGTCTGGCTGATGTAGT
This sequence comes from Neofelis nebulosa, assembly GCF_028018385.1. Classification (NCBI taxonomy): domain Eukaryota; kingdom Metazoa; phylum Chordata; class Mammalia; order Carnivora; family Felidae; genus Neofelis; species Neofelis nebulosa. The sequence goes on along the minus strand of NC_080800.1, from coordinate 32,557,142 downwards.
GTTTGTCAGGATTCTCCATTGTAAAGTTACTCTTTTTCTCCCCTTTCCATCACAATACTTTTTGGAAGGAAGTCACCATAAGCAGCCCATACTTAAGAAGTGGGAGCTACGCTCTACCCCACTGAGGCTGGAGTATCTACTTAAAATTATTTGGAATTCTTCTCCATGGGAGATTTGTCTCTTTTCCCCAATTTATTTATTTAATCAATCATTTATTTTAGCATGGACTCATGGATATTTGTTTTATACTTTGGGGTATAATACAGTACTACTTTGTTATGAGTTATGCTATTTGTTGTAAAAACAGTTTAGTAATAGGACATCATGGGCCTAACTTAGGAGTTCAGCTTGACAAGTACACTGGAAACATGAGTAAAAATCTGGAAGTAGGCATGACAAAAAGAAGAACAATCACATCTTGCTAGGGTGGGAAACCTACTCAGATAACTGTTATTTGCTATTTTTGTAGTGTCACCCACCCTCACTATGGCATATCTTGCTCTACAATTTGTGCTCCTGTTCAAATGTGTGACGCTCTTGGTCTCCAACAAGAGAATGTGTTTGCCATTTAGTTAGGCTCACATGGCTCGTAAGATTGGATTTATGAAGGGGAAAATATATCAGGATTTTAACAATGCCACTTTACTCTGTGCCACTATTTTACTACATTCCATTCATTAGATTAAAATAAAATAGAGACATTTATTTGGGCAAAGATAATCTTCCTGGGCCTCTCTCAAGATAACCCACCTTCATGCTCCAGTGCTGCATATGTGTGTGACTGATGGGAGCCAATAAACACCCCAGGCACCTGTGTTTCCATGGTAGAGAGGGAGGAGAATGTCACTGTTTCCTCAGGGAAGACAATAAATGTAAACGTGTCACCACCTCAGACTCTGAGCCAGGTTAGGTCCAGGAAAGGAGGCTTCTAGGACCGTGCAGAGACGCAGCTCCAAGTATCTCTGAGATCCCAGAAGTCCTCTCATTCCAATTCACGGTGCTATCCGTGACAGAAGTTTCTCGGCCTTCTGGCAGTTTCGGGTACAATCAGCCAGACAATACCACAGCGCTCACGATGCGATGCCTGCGGCTGAGATAAGGCCCAGCTGTGATTTTATTTCCCACTGTTTGGATTATACACTTGTTCTTACTACATTCACCGAAACAGCCTGCCAGAGAAATGGCCAGTGTGAAAGAACACACTGAAAAATCAACATTCCTCATGCATCTTGAGATCACGGCAGCAACAGGAGCATAGTTCCAAACGGCCAGACTAAAACACCAGCAAGTCGGGCAGAGGATCTTGTCTCTCCAGAGGACTGTGGCTCATCTTGCATGAACACAGGCCATCGGGGGCAGGAAGGTGGGAATGAGACTTGGGCAGCAAAATTCTGGATTGCTTGGAAATCTCCATTGTTGAGCACATTACGCTCCTCACTGCAGCCACAGGTCTTTCAGTAACTTCCAATTATTTCCATTTTTGTTCTACCCCTCTGTTCATTTTCTGCTTGTCCGCATGCGCGTGCGCGCGCGTGCGCGCACGCGCGCGCACGCGCACACACACACACACACACACACACACACAGAAGCCAGATTGCTCTCATTTTTAAATCCTAATATTAGCCAATGTATATGCCCCCAGGAAACGGGTTTGGCTCATAAAGAGTTTTGCACATTTTCCCTCCTATTATGAATGTGATTACTCAAAATGCAGTGAGTTCTTATTGTCATATCTCTGACAAAACTGTTAGTGATTATTACATACTTGATTTTTGCAACAGAGTTTTCTTCCTTTTTAACATTTCATTTTGGCAGCCAAACTTTTTAGTAGCGAGGATTCTATGCAGAATTTAAGTAGAGATAGGGATGAAAAATTCAGAGTTCGCAATAATTCACTCATGAATTTCTACTTCTAAAGTATACCTAATAGCATTAATGTAGGGGTTTTCTAGACAAAAACCTGGTTACTAATATCTTTAATAGGACCAAAATGATGGAGGAACCTTAGCTTAGATACCCTTCCATCATTCCTTTTTTTTTCTTGGCATGAACCTCTCAACTCCCTCCCTACCATTTTTCATGTTTCAAACGTATTTTTCTAGATGAGACATGACTTTTAATTGTTCCACATATGACAACAGTGCCATGCTTTTCCACCATAGAAAGCCTTCCTTGATTTTTCTTGTGGAAAAATTGTAGATCTGCTGTGTGTATAAATTTCACAGTGGCTTTTGAAGACTTAGCATGGAAATAAAGAGTGTAAATATCTCATAAATAATTTTAAAATGATTAGTTGTTGAAATGTTAATATTTTAGATATATTGGATTAAATAAATTGTACTATTAAAATTAATTTCACCTGTTTTTCATCCTTTTGATGGATTACTAGAAAATTTTAAACTACATATGAGGCTCATATTATGCTTCTATTGTACAGTGCTAGTACAGGCTATTAACTGTGGTCATTCTTCGAGATAGCTGCTTTGTAATGAGAATGACACTTCACGTTAAATCATGTGACTTTATAGAGTATTACTAGTTGGTAAAGTCAATAGCTTGTTCTCAGTCCTGGCACTAGTTCCTTTTCAGCCTGTTTGCAATGGTACAGATGAAGCATTCATTCAAACACAATGTATTGGGCAACTGCTATTTCTGAAGCACTGCTTCATGCACTGTGAAAAAGATACCTTTATTCCATGGACCATGGAACTTAAAATCTAGCAGAGGTGGCAAATAATTGTATCAGTAATTATTCAATTACAGCTGTAAAAAGAGCTACAAAGGAAATGCACAGGATTATGTCAGTGGAGGACTTTACCTATTATGGGTAGACAGGTAGCTAGAGGGAAGAGACAAGTATTTTTTTTTCCAGGTAAAGGTATAGTTAAGCAACATGGTAGAGATATTAATATGATAAGCTAATAGTGGAGATGTGTATCCTGGATTCCAATCCTGCCTCTGCTCTTTATAAGCAGCATGTTCTTAGGAAATTTACTTATACTCTCAAGAGTTTGTTTTCTCATCTATAAAGCAAGGATAATTATATCTACCTTATAGGCCTAATGGAAGGGGAAAATGAGATAAGGTATGTTAAATACCTTGTATGGTGTCTGGTATATTAGGCACTCATCAAATTTAACTCTCACTTCTCATCTTCTTCTGGCTCTGTACCTCCTTCCTTATTTTACAGAATCTTCTTGCCACCTATGATATCAGTCATCTTTATGTTGATGAATCCTAAATCAACATTTCCAAGTCTGTAATGTTTCCATCAACACTCAAAAAGTCTGACTGACATAGCCACAAAAGGTATCACGTTGTGTATGTATTTATTGTAGTACAGATCCATTGGTGATTAACTATTCCAGCTTTTATACACCTGAAAGAAGTTTTAAAAGACATTTTTTTTCTGGTAATATAATTTTAGGTTTATAGTTTTTCTTTTGCAGTGCTGTCTTCTCACTTGTATGGTTTCCAACGTGATATTTGCTGTCATCCCTAAATTCATCACTTTTTATGTAACATGTCTTTTTTTCTCTGGCTGCTTTTAAGATTTTCTCTTTATCACTGGTGTTGAGCAATTTGATTATGATGTATGCTGGTGTAGTATTCTTTATGTTCCTTTTGCTTAGATTTTGAGTTACTTGAATCTAAAAGTTTATAGTTTTCACCTAATTTGGAAGATTCTTGGTCATTATTTCAATGAAAGTAAGTAATTTGTGCAGAACTTCTTACTTGATAAAAGAGATATTTCAAATCAAGTGGTGGCAAGATGAAGAAATATTTTTTTATCTTTTAATTTATCTTTCATATTTTCTTCAATTAAAAAGGTATCACTTACATAATTTAAACCATAAGAAAGAAAAACAAAAGAAAAACAGAAAACAAAATAAAATATATATACTGGACTTTGTCAACAGAATAATTGAAAAGATGTTCATTGTAGCACATAATGTCTTATTTTTTTGACACTCCTCTCCAGAAAAAGATGTCGCATTTTTGTAGTTCAAGGAGTAAGTGCTCTTGAGTAGTTATTTGATTTCATTTGGTAAGCCTCTTGAATTATATAATTGTCTAAATTTAATACTGTATATGGAACATTAGAAATTTGTGGCCCACAGATGTTAAGTCATGGGCGTGCTTAGTCCTCACCCTTCATTTTATTTTCCCTTGCCACAATTTTTTCTAAACTCACTTATTTTCCAATCTTACATATTCTTTTAAGTTTCCTCAAATCCTTTTTTGGAACAACAAGGAGTGTAAGCATACAGATTAATCATATAAAATGTGATTAAGTGGTTAGTTCTATAATAGTATCATACATGGATATACCCTATCTACTGGAAGACTATACCTGTCAAGATGCTTAGAATATTCGTGACAAATGGTGAAGTTATATTCTCATGAATGGAATAATTCTTACTCTTTAACTCTTCATTTCTTAAATTTCAACAAATCATTTTCCTACATATTATGGAAACGATATACAAAGTAGGTGGCTATTATTTTCAATCTCACAGTATTTTACATGAATTACATCTCAGTGTCTCTGATAGAGACCTGAGATTTGCCTTAATCCTTGGATGATAACAGGGAAACATGCTAGCTTCAGAGTAATGTTCTCACAGGTCATGTCTAAAAGCTACTACCCCTGTATATGTCCTATTGTTTCAATTATCTCTTCCTGATTAACAATCTGATCTGTAGTTAGTGGTGTTAAACAAGAACAGTAATTAATGTTTAATTATTATTCCATTACAGTTCTAGGTGTTGACTTGAGCTCAGCTTGGCAGAGATTTACTTGGAATCTCTCATGTTGCACTAGAATGATGGCTGAAGCTGGAACCATCTCAAAGCCTTCCTTACATGTCTGGTGGTTGATGTTGGTTGTTGAGTGGGACTTCAGCAGAGGCTAACAATAGAAAAACCTACACATGGTCTCTCTATGTGGATTAGGCTTCCATACACTATAGCAGCTTTGTTCTAAATGGAAGTATCCTCAGAAAGCCAGTGGGAAGTTGTACGGCCTTTTCTAAACTAGCCTCAGAAGTTACACAGCATCACTTCAGGTACATTCTCTTTATTAGATGTTGCTAACTAAGGCCATTCTATGTTCAAAAGGGAGTGAGATGGGAAATGAGACTTCACTTCTTGATGGGCAGACTATTAATGAGTTTTCAGATATATTTTAAAACCATACACTCATCTTGTCTCTGTGATATTAAAACTTACTAGTACCAGTTTAGGATATGTACCTTTCTTGCTAGGCTTCCTACATGCAGTGAGATACCTTCTTTAGAGGCTATGTCCTTCATGACTACATCACCACAGCATACAACATAATGACCTGCAACTCCATATCTCTTGTCATTGTGCTTTGTTCTAAGACAAGATTGCTGGATCTGTCTTGACTTTTTTGTGCTTCAGGGGACAATGGGTTGTGTCCAGATTCATAGGACATTTTACTCTATGTTGCTGATGGTAGGGCTTTGGTAGGCCTAAAGGTTTCTTTGGATATGTTTGTTTCTGTGATCAATTCAGGTATCTAGAAGACAATCATTATTCCATTGTTTTTAGTCCCTGTAGTGTCACTCTTGACTGATGCACAAAGGCAAGAAGACTCGCTGAAGACTGTGTACTGTTACACTGACGGAACTAAGTTGATTTCCAATTCAATCCAGTTGTCAATGTGCCTGGTTGAGTAGGTTCCGATTAAAAGACCAAATTTACTCATGGCATGGTTCCAAGGATCGAAAGGTTTGAGTGTCACTGTAGGCATGTGAGATGATTAGAGAGTCAAAGGACTGACTGTTACGACCATACTTCTGAGGAATTACTATCTGGAATAGTACTCTCTGCTCTTTGAAATCTGAAACCTTGAAAAACATTCTATAATATAAATTTGCCATTATAAAGGCAAGACCCCAAATATTTCTATTGTTAGAGAAGCAAGGAGAATTGTGGAAGTAGTAATACTTGCAGTATTTTTTTTTAATACTTGCAGTATTTTTATTAAAGGGATATTTATGACATATCTAGTAAATATTTTGCAGTCTGTGGGCATGTGTATGTAAAAAGAGCTAAATGACGTGGGGCACCTGGGTGGCTCAGTCAGTTGAGCGTCTGACTTCGGCTCAGGTCATGATCTCGCGGTTTGTGAGTTCAAGCCCCGAGTCGGACTCTGTGCTTGCTGGCAGCTCAGAGCCTGAAGCCTGCTTCAGATTCTGTGTCTCTCCATCTCTCGGCCCCTCCCCTGCTCATGCTCTGTGTCTCTCTGTCTCTCAATAATAAATAAATGTTTAAAAAATTTTATTTATTTATTATTTTTTTAAAATTTTAAAAAAATAAAATGAGCTAAATGAAATGAAGTACATTTGCTAAATCAATAATACTCTATAACTAAGTCATCTCCAAATGAATGTAACTTGATCATTCAACTGCTACAAGGTGATTAACTTTTTGTTAACCTAATTTAAGGTGTTATTTAAAACAATAGTTATTTTTAACCATTAAACTACAAGTTTTAAATCAGGTTGACATCCTACAGTATGGAATTTAATTTGCTTTAGTTAACATCATGAATAAATTTAAAGTCACAGATGAGTGGAAGATATCTCATATTCATGGATTGGAAGAATTAATATTATTAAAATGTCCATACTACCAAAAGTGACCTACAAATCCAATTCAATCCAAATCCCAGTGGCATTCTTAACAGAAATAAAAAAAATATCCTAAAATTCATATGGAATCATAAAAGACCCCAAAAAGCCTAAATAATCTTGAGCAAGAAGAATAAAGATGGAGGCATCACACTTCCTGATTTTGAAATATATTACACAGCTATATGGTACTAGCATAAAGACAGACACATAGTGGGGTGCCTGGGTGGCTCAGTTAGTTAGGCGTCCAACTTCAGCTCAGGTCATGATCTCGCATTTGTGAGTTTGAACCCGCATCAGGCTCTGTGCTGACAGCTCAGAGCCTGAAGCCTGCTTCAGATTCTATATCTCCCTCTCGCTCTGCCCCTCCCCTGCTCGTGCTCTGTCCCTCTCTGTCTCTCGAAAATAAAAGTTAAAAAAACAAATTAAAAAAGACAGACGCATAGATCATTGGACAGAATAGGGCCCAGAAATAAATCTACACAACTATAGTCAACTAATATTCAGCGAGGGTGCCATAAACACAAAATGGGGAAAGGATAGTTGATTCAATAAATTATGTTAGGAAAACTGGATATACACATAAAGAGGAATGAAACTGAACCCTTAACTCACACCATATACAAAACATAACTTAAAATGGATTAAAGACTTAAACATAATACCTGAAACTGAAATACTACTAGAAGAAAACATAGGGAAAAAGCTTTTTGACATTGGTCTGGGCACTGATTATTTGGATATGATACTGAAAGCACAGGCAACACAAGAAAAAAATAGACAAGTGAGATTACATAAAACTAAAAAGCTTCTGTGCAGCCAAGAAAACAACTGAGAGCGTAAAAAGGTAGCCTACAGAATGGGAGAAAATATTATCAGACCATATCAGATAAGGGGTTAATATCCAAAACATGTAAGTAACTCAAACAACTCAATAGCAGAAAAACAACCCAATTAAGAAATAGGGAAAAAATCTGAATAAATATTTCTCAAAAGAAAACATACAAATGACCAATAGTTCTATGAAAAGGTGCTCAATTTCACTAAGGATCAGGAAAAGGGAAATCAAAACTACAATGAGATTATCACCTAATACCTGTTGGAAAGGCTATTAGCAAAAGGACAAAAAATTACAAGTGTTGACCATAATGTGGAGAAAAGGGAACCCTTGTTCAGTATTATGAGAATGTAAATTGTTACAATCATTATACAGAAGGTTCCTCAAAAAATTAAAAATAGAACCATGTTATGATCCAGCAATTCCACTTCTGGGTATATATCCAAAAGAAATGAAATCGGGATCTCAAAGAGATTATCTGTCCTCCAATTTTCCTTACAGCACTATTCACAATAGCCCAGATATAGAAGAAACCTAAATGTCTATTGGCAGATGAATAAAGAAATGTGGTATGTATAATATTCCTGTGTGTGTGTGTGTGTGTGTCTATTAACAAAGAAATCGTGCCATTTGTGAAAATTTAGCTGAACCTGGAGGACATTATGCTAAGTATAACAAGCATGACACAAAAAGACAAATGCTGCATGATCTCATTTATATGTGGAATATAAATAAACTCATAAAAACAGAGTAAAATGGTGTTTGCCAGGGACTAGGGGAAGGGAAAAATGGGGAGGTGATGGTCAAGAAGTACAAATTTTCAGTTATGCAAAATGAGTAAGTTCTGAAGGTCTAATTTATAGCAATGTGATGAAATACTGTCTTGTATACCTGAAATTTACTAAGGGGGTAGATCTTTAGTGTTCTTTTACCACACACACACACGAAAATGATAACTATGTGAGGTGATGGATATGTTAATTAGTCTAATTGTGGTGATTATTTTATAATATGTAAGCATATGAAAATATTAAATATATAAAATTTTTATTTTTTAATTATACCTCAATAAAACTGGAAGAAATTAATATGTTCAATCTGAAAGACAACTAACATTCATTTGCTGAGCACAGCTATATGTAATTTCCAACAGAGGAGCAATTTCCCACTGTGTTAAATTTTGAAATGTATTTAAAGAGGATAAAAAAATACCAGCACTTTATAGTCACTTGATGGAGAAAAGTGACTCTGAAATAATTTATGAAGTGGGAAAAATGAGATTTTAATAACATGGACTATAAACCAGTTTCTGGTAAGATCTAGTATTTGTACAACATTAGGGGATATTTAGTGTGTAAATATGTTTAATAGTATACTTTGTGTTATGTTAGCTTTTTTATTAAAGACCCTAGAGCATTTTAAAGAGGCTTATGAAAATTTTCAGTTCTCTCTTCTGATTAGGGCAATGCTCGAATCTTAAACCCGGTACTTTCCTCATAGTTCTATAATAGTTGCAACAGAGAATTACATGGCAAGTGAATCTGTCTGTTGATTGGAAAAATAGAATTATTTATAATAATAACCATAGACTAGAAATTTTTAATAAATCCAAAATATGCATATAAAACATATGAACCACCATCTGATTGTTCTTTGACCCTATAGGATAAATCAAGTCCCTAGGGATGGAAAGCCTTTGTATAGTGCTGTCTCTCTCAGAGTTAATAGTCATACGTCCTACTACCAATGAAAATAATCAGAGGACCTCTACTGCCACCCAAAACACTCAAATTCAATAGAACATGTTAAGGTATACAATATCAGAAATTATATATAGTAGTCTTTCTGGTTGCTGTTTTTACTCTCACAAATTGACACCATTATCACAATTTCTTTATGAATCAGTTCTCCCTGAACTAACAGGTTAGTCTCTTTATGGCTTTCACTGCAAACCACAATTAATTTAATTTTTCCTATGCATTCATCTGTCTGAAGGGTGATCATAACTGGTCATGGAAGACCTAGGTAATATTCATTAATTTTCTAAATTGGATTATGACACTAGGTGGCAGCCTTGCAAGTCTGGTAGTGTCGTTCATTAGAAAGTATTTTCCAAATCTTAGACTATGAAGTGTCAACCATACTAAGTGAATTTATAGAGTTATTCCTTATCCCACCCTTGAATAACTACTGGCTTTTAAGTTTATTTCTTGGTGGTACAAGGAAAATAGAGCATAGGGGAAGTTTAGGGAAATAATGCCCTTTTCTGGCTAGGAAATGATGGAAGGAAGAGGAAAAGGAAGGAAAGAGGGAAAGAAGGAAGTAATCACCCATTTCCCCACTGTGGCTGAAGGATATGGAATGGAGGTAGCTTCTGGAGAAAAGGATAACATTAAAGGCTGAGAAGGAGGCTGATGCTTTCACTCTCCATTGTGAGTTAGGAAAAAATCATTTCTTGGGCTACCTCTCCCTTCAATCTTGAACAAGACTCTAGGAACTTGGCCTTATAATGGGATTTGACAGAGGGAAGCCCTGAAGTTTTCCTTTGCTGAGCCAACCCCAATTCCCATATAGCACAGGTTGAAATCTGACTGGTTTGATAAGAGGGGCTCACTGTAGCTGTCAAGCCAGCAGATGCCATGGGGGATCAGTTGCAATCAGTAACCTGTCACCAGTGGAAACCAAGTTGAGGTCCAATTGTTCTGACCAAGTTAAAAGAGGTAAGATCACTAACTGAACCAATCGGAGACTTCAGCCATGACTGTCAGCAGGGTTAATCACAACCAACGTTTACAAGGAATCTTGTCCCAGAGACCACAAGAATAGAGGACATCACATGTGAGGACCCTGGCTTTTTTTATAATGTCAGGGAGGTACTTAAAACCCTTCTCTCCTTATACCCTGGTACCACCTTAGGGAGGGAAGCAAGGGTAAGGGAAGGCTGTCTTAAAGATGAAATATTTTGGGGCGCCTGGGTGGCGCAGTCGGTTAAGCGTCCGACTTCAGCCAGGTCACGATCTCGCGGTCCGTGAGTTCGAGCCCCGCGTCAGGCTCTGGGCTGATGGCTCGGAGCCTGGAGCCTGTTTCCGATTCTGTGTCTCCCTCTCTCTCTGCCCCTCCCCCGTTCATGCTCTGTCTCTCTCTGTCCCAAAAATAAAAAACAATAAAAAAAAAAAAAAAAAAAAGGATGAAATATTTTATTCAAAATCTGATGATCTGTATTATCTGCATTTCTGAATTGATGCTCCTCAATATTTTTGTATCACACTAAGTTCACACCAAATTGAATATTTAGTGATATTTTTTCTCCATCGACAAGTTAGTGGGAAAGGGTGGTCTTTGAATGACAACACAAATAAATTACGTTTTATTTTGAGTGACTTTGCCATGCCTGAAAAATAGAGAAAGTGCATCCCTAAGCTTCTCTTCTTTGGCAATGGTTCCTCCTATTTTCTTCTCTATTAGGTCAGTGAGAAAGAGAGAGAACATTACAGAATCTTTGTGTTTCTGACATACTTTGTGAGGCTGAGTTGATGTGCAAATGTCTATTCATCTTGAGATAAAAGAAGGTTAAGAGAAGGAGCTCTAAGCTCCATCTTCAAAATACCAATTAGTTTTTAATCAAAGTACAGTCTACTGAATTCAAGAAGCTGTGCTTACAGCCGTAAATATTAAGTGTTCCGTACAAGATGTCATTTTCAGTGTGAAGTCTGTCTTCTCATGTTCCCTGTCCAGTCTCTCACACATTAAACCAGATCTCCACCATTATTCTAAGTGCTAGCTCTCTGGCTTTCATGTCTATCAGATCCTTTTTGGTTTCACTAGTGTCTTCTTGGCTTGGACCCACAAACAGCTGTGTTAGTGATGAAAGTCAAGAATTTTTTGCCCTATGTTGACATCCTCCAGAGAGAGACCATCAAGGACACCTACAGTCAACAAAGTTAAGTTTATTGTTGCAACATGGGAGATTAAATCAGGAGGAACTGTGAGATACTCCACTAATAAGGAGTTCAGGGATCTTCCTAGGACTTGGGTTTATGCTAACTGATTTAGGGAGGCCCCTCCAAAGAGTGAATGTCTGTTCTGGAGTGTACATAGATAGAAAGCAAGAATAACTTGAGGATTGGGTCATTATAATTTTCTAGGTGGCAAGAGGAAAGGAGTGGGACTAAAGTTATCATTAAGCAAGAAGCAGTAATTACTTGTATTAGCTGAAAGAGGGGGGATGTTTGTGGTTGGATGATTATGGAGTTCTTGTCTTTGTTCTTGTCTTGTTCAATCACAGTCATGGAGAACCTTTATCTGATGATGATACTCTGTGGTTTTGTCTTCAGCAGAGGAGCATCATAGTCTAGCTAGAAACAACTACATCAACTACTAGCTGCCATCTCTCATGGTTCTTATTTTCTTTTTCACATGGAAACTTTCACTACCAGATCTGTCATGCCAATTACCAAGCCTTGCTGTCAAGAGTTGATCAGAAGAAAATTATGATCATTTACTTTGAAAATCCACTGCAAATTAATGTCTTCTAACCTCAAGTGCTCCTTCACTGCTCCTCGACAATAAAAAAAATACACTTCTTCTTGAATTTCTGTTATAATGTCCATGGAAGCCATTTCAAACTCTTCATGCACTCCTCAGGGTATAATTTAATCACAGCATCTCTTACTCTCGATAAATGAATACATTTACAAACTAGTTGAAAGACTGAGACCATGTAATTAAAAAATCCTCTTTCTAATTACCTCCTCTCGTCACTGCCTCTAAATGTCTCTGTGAATTCTAGTTCTTCTTCCTCTCTATACAAGAGGATTCCTACATTCCTGTCAAATCAACTGAAGCTTCTGATTCCATGCTATCTAATTGCTTGTATGACATTGCACAATCACTTCCTCTCTGTCCATCATCTTTTCTTTTTTTTTTTTTTTAATTTTCATATACTTGTTATGGACTAAATGTTTTTGTCCCTCCACTTCCAAATTCATATGTTGAAGTGTAACCTCCAAGGTAACTATTTGGAGATATAGCCTTTGCAAAATTAATTAAAGGCAAATGAGGCCATAAAGATGGGGCCCTAATCCAATGGGATTTGTATTCTTAAAAGACGTAGAGAAGAAACCAGAGCTCTCTCCACCATCCAAAGACACAGCAAAAAAGCAGCCTTCTGTAAACTAGGAACAAAGTTCTCACCAGAACCCAACAATGACGGTACCATGATCTCGAATTTCCAACCTCCAAAATTTGACAAAATAAATTTCTGCTGTATAAACCACCCAGTCTGTGGTATTTTGTTATGCAGCCTGAACTAATACATACTAAATAACAATTGCCTTTACACACATACATTCTCATCTTTCCCCCAACTAGAAATTAGCTAATCTATTCTTCCTCATGCTCTCATTTTTAAACAGATTCATTTATTCTCCTTGCCTTCATTTATTGTCTTTATTTTGAAAAATTTTTTAAAAATCAGAAATTTATGGAAAAATTGAACACCTGTGTTTTTACTACCAGGAATTAATAAGTATTTATGTTCTTTATGTTAAAGATATTTTCAACAACAACAAAAAATATACTCCTGGAATTGATACTTTGTTGTCTTACAGACACTGCCAGAATTACCCTGCCTGAAGGTCAATATAATGTTATAAGTACCCATATAACAATATAAAAGCAACCAAGTTCTTTTCTGAAATTTCATTTTATCTTTTATAAATATTTAGATCACTAAGTCACTATAGTCTGAAATTCTTTTTCTTCCCTTCAGACAAGTCTTTTAAATCCTAATGATGTTTCCTTCTCACATCTCTCACAGTGGTTGTCTGTGTATGGAAAATGTTAATATCCAAGTCTTACCTTATTATTTCATGCAGAAACAAAAATATTCCAATATTTTTCTTACTAGCCTTCAAGATCTAATTTCAAATCATTTTTATGTGAAATTCACATAATACAAAATTAATCATTTTAAAGTGAAAAACTCAATATTATTCAGTGCATTCACATTACTGTGCAACCACCACCTCTATTTAGTTCCAAAACATTTTTATCACCCTAAAGGAAAACAGGGAACCATTAAACAGTTCTTTCCATTCCCTATTCCCCTTAGACTGTAGCAAGCACCAGTATGATTTCTGTTTTAATGAATTTATCTATTTTGGATATTTTATATATATACAGAATCACACGGTATGTGATCTTTTCTTTCTGGCTTCTTTCACTTAGCATAGTATTTCAGAGATACACTCATGTATCTATGTATCAGTACTTCAATCCTTTGTATGGGTGAAATAAATATATTTATTATATATACAATAAATATAGTAATATAAATTATAAACATATATTTCACAATTTATGTGCTCACTTGTTGATGGATGGTTTCATTATAATGTGTCTCAGTGTATATATTTTTGAGTTTAGACTACTTGGTTTTTGTTGAGCTTCTTGGGTGGGTAGACTCATGGTTTTCATCAAATTTGAGAAGTGATCAGCTACTATTTATTCAAGTGTTCTTTTTGCCATTTTCCTTCTCTCTTCTTAGACTCTCATAATATGTATTGTGCTATTCTTGATGGTATCCCACAGGTCCCTCAGGCTCTGTTCATTTTTCTTCTTTTTTTTTTTTCTGTTCTTCAGACTGGATAATTTCAATTGACGTATCTTTAAATTTGCTCATTTTTTCTTCTGCTTGCTCAGATCTGCTACTGAAAAACCTTCTAGTGAAGTTTTCAACTTGGGTATTGTATTTTCAGCTCCAGAATGTATTTGTTTCCTTTTTATACTTTACATCTCTTTATTGATATTCTTTGTTTATAAACTGCTCTGGTATCAATTAACTCTTGTCCATGGTTTCCTTTAGCTCTCTGAGCATAGTTCAGATAGTTGATTTAAAGTCTTTGTCTAGTTTGTCCATACCTGGGCCTCCTCAGGATGTTTTTGTCAATTTTCTTTTTCCTGTGCATATGCCATACTTCCCCATTTCTTTGTTTACTGTAGAATTTTTTTTTTTTTTGAAAACTGGGTATTTCAAACGTTTTGATATAGTAGCTCCAGAAATCAGATGCTTTTTCTTTCCAAGGGTTTGCTGCTATTGATTGCTGTGGTTGGAGCCATCCATTTGTTTAGTGACATTTCCAAATGATTTTTTCAGATTGAATTCTTTGTTATATGTGGTAACTGAAGACTCTGTCCTATTATCTTAGTGGTCAGCCAGTGACCTAACAGAGATATCATTAAGTGCCTGGAGATTAAAAATAGTCTCCTGGTCTTTGCATATTGGCTCTGAGTTGGGAAACTCCTTGCATATTAAGCCAAGCTGACTACAAATCTGTCTCACCCTATACCTCCTTGTTGTGCAGAGTCTACAAATCAGACAGAGGTGCAAAATCTGGGGTCCTCTTAGGTGTTTACTAAGCATGTGTCCTGTCCTGGGCATGAGCTGAACCTTCCAGCTTCCTTGGTATACATGAAAGCCCTATAAAGCCCTTACTCCCCTAACGATCTTCCTCCTGACTCCTCCTTCCCAGACTTTGGGTCTGTGTGCTGTGAATCCTGTCTGTAATCCCTTGCATTAGGTTGGTACTGGGGGTACAAATCTTTAAGTAATTTAAACAGATGCTGCCAACCAGGAAGCCATTCCAGTGAAAGGTGGGCAGAGCAAAGGTCTGCCTCTGTGCTGGTCTCTCAGAGAACCACCAGACAGGAAAATCACACAACCACAATTGTTTTAGAACAAGGTCTGTATTGGCACCCCAGAAAGCCACACCAGGATCATGGGCTTCCATCTCTATTGACTGTTAATGCCCAGGGTAATGGGAGATGCTTGACTGATAGGCAAAACACTACAACACTTTCTTGGCAAAATTTAGCAACCTACTTCTTCATTCAACACTTCCTTGATAGCTGCAAGTTCTTCTTATTACATTAAAGAGCTCTAAAAAATTTGATACTTTTAATTTTTTTACAGTTTAATTGTTGCTTCAGTGAAGGGAATGAATCTTTTGAGCCCCCACTCTGCCATTTTTAATTCAACTCATTTCTTATGCCTCCAGGATTTGCCTTCCTGAAATACTTCAGTGAGAATATCTCTTATTTGTTAAAGCAACAATCAATGTGCAACTCACAAAATGTGTTCATATTCTTTCATGTGACCATCAAATTTTACCAACTGCAAAAGAGAATTTCATCCTGCTACTCTGGTGAAAGAACCCTGTAATCCAGCCAGACTCAAATACTCACCACTCTCCAATGATACATTGTTTTTACTGCATTAATTTGTGTTCCCATGTTTTTTAACTTTGTATGGAATTCAATCCTAATTATTCCCTTATGGTATCTACCCATGCTTAAGACTACTTGGTCTCCTTTATCTTGGTGATTTATCTGCTTACCCTAGGTCTTGTTAATATACAACTTAGTATGTGCCATTTTGTAAGTCATAGAGAGTAAATTTCCTGTTTTTATTTCTGATCACATTGGTGGAGAAGACTGATTTTGGCAGTATAAGCGCTAAAATCTCCATTCTTCTAAGTATCTTCTTTTTTTTAATTTTTATTTATTTATTTGTTAATATATGAAATTTATTGTCAAATTGGTTTCCATACAACACCCAGTGCTCATCCCAAAAAGGTGCCCTCCTCAGTACCCATCACCCACCCTGCCCTCCCTCCCACCCCCCATCAACCCTCAGTTTGTTCTCAGTTTTTAAGAGTCTCTTATGCTTTGGCTCTCTCCCACTCTAACCTCTTTTTTTTTTTTTTCCTTCCCCTCCCCCATGGGTTTCTGTTAAGTTTCTCAGGATCCACATAAGAGTGAAACCATATGGTATCTGTCTTTCTCTGTATGGCTTATTTCACTTAGCATCACACTCTCCAGTTCCATCCACGTTGCTACAAAAGGCCATATTTCATTCTTTCTCATTGCCACATAGTATTCCATTGTGTATAGAAACCACAATTTCTTTATCCATTCATCAGTTGATGGACATTTAGGCTCTTTCCATAATTTGGCTATTGTTGAGAGTGCTGCTATAAACATTGGGGTACAAGTGCCCCTATGCATCAGTACACCTGTATCCCTTGGATAAATTCCTAGCAGTGCTATTGCTGGGTCATAGGGTAGGTCTATTTTTAATTTTCTGAGGAACCTCCACACTGCTTTCCAGAGCGGCTGCACCAATTTGCATTCCCACCAACAGTGCAAGAGGGTTCCTGTTTCTCCACATCCTCTCCAGCATCTATAGTCTCCTGATTTGTTCATTTTGGCCACTCTGACTGGCGTGAGGTGATATCTGAGTGTGGTTTTGATTTGTATTTCCCTGATAAGGAGCGACGCTGAACATCTTTTCATGTGCCTGTTGGCCATCTGGATGTCTTCTTTAGAGAAGTGTCTATTCATGTTTTCTGCCCATTTCTTCACTGGATTATTTGTTTTTTTGGGTGTGGAGTTTGGTGAGCTCTTTATAGATTTTGGATACTAGCCCTTTGTCCGATATGTCATTTGCAAATATCTTTTCCCATTCTGTTGGTTGCCTTTTAGTTTTGTTGGTTGTTTCCTTTGCTGTGCAGAAGCTTTTTATCTTCATAATGTCCCAGTAATTCACTTTTGCTTTTAATTCCCTTGCCTTTGGGGATGTGTCGAGTAAGAGATTGCTACGGCTGAGGTCAGAGAGGTCTTTTCCTGCTTTCTCCTCTAAGGTTTTGATGGTTTCCTGTCTCACATTCAGGTCCTTTATCCATTTTGAGTTTATTTTTGTGAATGGTGTGAGAAAGTGGTCTAGTTTCAGTCTTCTGCATGTTGCTGTCCAGTTCTCCCAGCACCATTTGTTAAAGAGACTGTCTTTTTTCCATTGGATGTTCTTTCCTGCTTTGTCAAAGATGAGTTGGCCATACGTTTGTGGGTCTAGTTCTGGGGTTTCTATTCTATTCCATTGGTCTATGTGTCTGTTTTTGTGCCAATACCAGGCTGTCTTGATGATTCCAGCTTTGTAGTAGAGGCTAAAGTCTGGGATTGTGATGCCTCCTGCTTTGGTCTTCTTCTTCAAAATTACGTTGGCTATTCGGGGTCTTTTGTGGTTCCATAAGAATTTTAAGATTGCTTGTTCTAGTTTCGAGAAGAACGCTGGTGCAATTTTGATTGGGATTGCATTGAACGTGTAGATAGCTTTGGGTAGTATTGACATTTTGACAATATTTATTCTTCCAATCCATGAGCAGGGAATGTCTTTCCATTTCTTTATATCTTCTTCAATTACCTTCATAAGCTTTCTATAGTTTTCAGCATACAGATCTTTTACATCTTTGGTTAGATTGATTCCTAGGTATTTTATGCTTCTTGGTGCAATTGTGAATGGGATCAGTTTCTTTATTTGTCTTTCTGTTGCTTCATTGTTAGTGTATAAGAATGCAACTGATTTCTGTACATTGATTTTGTATCCTGCAACTTTGCTGAATTCATGTATCAGTTCTAGCAGACTTTTGGTGGAGTCTATCGGATTTTCCATGTATAATATCATGTCATCCACAAAAAGCGAAAGCTTGACTTCATCTTTGCCAGTTTTAATGCCTTTGATTTCCTTTTGTTGTCTGATTGCTGATGCTAGAACTTCCAGCACTATGTTAAACAACAGCGGTGAGAGTGGGCATCCCTGTCGTGTTCCTGATCTCAGGGAAAAAGCTCTCAGTTTTTCCCCATTGAGGATGATGTTAGCTGTGGGCTTTTCATAAATGGCTTTTATGATCTTTAGGTATGTTCCTTCTATCCCGACTTTCTCAAGGGTTTTTATTAAGAAAGGGTGCTGGATTTTGTCAAAGGCCTTTTCTGCATCGATTGACAGGATCATATGGCTCTTCTCTTTTTTTTTGTTAATGTGATGTATCACGTTGATTGATTTGCGAATGTTGAACCAGCCCTGCATCCCAGGAATGAATCCCACTTGATCATGGCGAATAATTCTTTTTATATGCCGTTGAAATCGATTTGCTAGTATCTTATTGAGAATTTTTGCATCCATATTCATCAGGGATATTGGCCTGTAGTTCTCTTTTTTTACTGGGTCTCTGTCTGGTTTAGGAATCAAAGTAATACTGGCTTCATAGAATGAGTCTGGAAGTTTTCCTTCCCCTTCTATTTCTTGGAATAGCTTGAGAAGGATAGGTATTATCTCTGCTTTAAACGTCTGGTAGAACTCCCCTGGGAAGCCATCTGGTCCTGGACTCTTATTTGTTGGGAGATTTTTGATGACTGATTCCATTTCTTCGCTGGTTATGGGTCTGTTCAAGCTTTCTATTTCCTCCTGATTGAGTTTTGGAAGAGTGTGGGTGTTGAGGAATTTGTCCATTTCTTCCAGGTTGTCCAATTTGTTGGCATATAATTTTTCATAGTATTCCCTGATAATTGTATCTCTGAGGGGTTGGTTGTAATAATCCCATTTTCATTCATGATTTTATCTATTTGGGTCATCTCCCTTTTCTTTTTGAGAAGCCTGGCTAGAGGTCTGTCAATTTTGTTTATTTTTTCAAAAAACCAACTCTTGGTTTCGTTGATCTTCTCTACCGTTTTTTTAGATTCTATATTGTATATTTCTGCTCTGATCTTTATTATTTCTCCTCTTCTGCTGGGTTTAGGCTGCCTTTGCTGTTCTGCTTCTATTTCCTTTAGGTGTGCTGTTAGATTCTGTATTTGGGATTTTTCTTGTTTCTTGAGATAGGCCTGGATTGCAATGTATTTTCCTCTCAGGACTGCCTTCGCTGCGTCCCAAAGCGTTTGGGTTGTTGTATTTTCATTTTCGTTTGTTTCCATATATTTTTTAATTTCTTCTCTAATTGCCTGGTTGACCCATTCATTCGTTAGTAGGGTGTTCTTTAACCTCCATGCTTTTGGAGGTTTTCCAGACTTTTTCCTGTGGTTGATTTCAAGCTTCATAGCATTGTGGTCTGAAAGTATGCATGGTATAATTTCAATTCTTGTAAACTTATGAAGGGCTGTTTTGTGACCCAGTATATGATCTATCCTGGAGAATGTTCCATGTGCACTCGAGAAGAAAGTATATTCTGTTGCTTTGGGATGCAGAGTTCTAAATATATCTGTCAAGTCCATCTGATCCAATGTATCCTTCAGGGCCCTTGTTTCTTTATTGACCGTGTGTCTAGATGATCTATCCATTTCTGTAAGTGGGGTGTTAAAGTCTCCTGCAATTACCACTTCTTATCAATAAGGTTGCTTATGTTTATGAGTAATTGTTTTATATATCTGGGGGCTCCGGTATTCGGCGCATAGACATTTATAATTGTTAGCTCTTCCTGATGGATAGACCCTGTAATTATTATATAATGCCCTTCTTCATCTCTTGTTACAGCCTTTAATTTAAAGTCTAGTTTGTCTGATATAAGTATGGCTACTCCAGCTTTCTTGTGGCTTCCAGTAGCATGATAAATAGTTCTCCATCCCCTCACTCTCAATCTGAAGGTGTCCTCAGATCTAAAATGAGTCTCTTGTAGACAGCAAATAGATGGGTCTTGTTTTTTATCCATTCTGATACCCTATGTCTTTTGGTTGGCACATTTAATCCATTTACATTCAGTGTTATTATAGAAAGATACAGGTTTAGAGTCATTGTGATGTCTGTATGTTTTATGCTTGTAGTGATGTCTCTGGTACTTTGTCTCACAGGATCCCCCTTAGGATCTCTTGTAGGGTTGGTTTAGTGGTGACGAATTCCTTCAGTTTTTGTTTGTTTGGGAAGACCTTTATCTCTCCTTCTATTCTAAATGACAGACTTGCTGGATAAAGGATTCTCGGCTGCATATTTTTTCTGTTTAGCACACTGAAGATATCATGCCAATCCTTTCTGGCCTGCCAAGTTTCAAAAGAGAGATCAGTCACGAGTCTTATAGGTCTCCCTTTATATGTGAGGGCACATTTATCCCTTGCTGCTTTCAGAATTTTCTCTTTATCCTTGTATTTTGCCAGTTTCACTATGATATGTCGTGCAGAAGATCGATTCAAGTTACGTCTGAAGGGAGTTCTCTGTGCCTCTTGGATTTCAATGCCTTTTTCCTTCCCCAGTTCAGGGACGTTCTCAGCTATAATTTCTTCAAGTACCCCTTCAGCACCTTTCTCTCTCTCTTCCTCCTCTGGGATACCAATTATGCATATATTATTTCTTTTTAGTGTATCACTTAGTTCTCTCATTTTCCCCTCATACTCCTGGATTTTTTTTATCTCTCTTTTTCTCAACTTCCTCTTTTTCCATAACTTTATCTTCTAGCTCACCTATTCTCTCCTCTGCCTCTTCAATCCGAGCCGTCGTGGTTTCCATTTTGTTTTGCATTTCATTTAAAGCATTTTTCAGCTCCTTGTGACTGTTCCTTAGTCCCTTGATCTCTGTAGCAAGAGATTCTCTGCTGTCGTCTATACTGTTTTCAAGCCCAGCGATTAATTTTATGACTATTATTCTAAATTCACTTTCTGTTATATTATTTAAATCCTTTTTGATCAGTTCATTAGCTGTTGTTATTTCCTGGAGATTCTTCTGAGGGGAATTCTTCCGTTTGGTCATTTTGGATAGTCCCTGGAGTGGTGAGGACCTGCAGGGCACTTCCCCCGTGCTGTGGTGTATAACTGGAGTTGGTGGGCGGGGCCGCAGTCCGCCCTGATGTCTGCCCCCAGCCCACCGCTGGGGCCACAGTCAGACTGGTGTGTGCCTTCTCTTCCCCTCTCCTAGGGGCGGGATTCACTGTGGGGTGGCGTGGTCCGTCTGGGCTACTTGCACACTGCCAGGCTTGTGGTGCTGGGGATCTGGCGTATTAGCTGGGGTGGGTAGGCAAGGTGCACGGGGGCAGGAGGGGCAGGCTTAGCTCGCTTCTCCTTAGGTGATCCACTTCAGGAGGGGCCCTGTGGCAGCAGGAGGGAGTCAGATCCGCTGCCGGAGGTTTGGCTCCGCAGAAGCACAGAGTTGGGTGTTTGCGCGGAGGGAGCAAGTTACCTGGCAGGAACTGGTTCCCTTTGGGATTTTGGCTGGGGGATGGGCGGGGGAGATGGCACTGGCGAGCGCCTTTGTTCCCCACCAAACTGAGCTCTGTCGTCCGGGGGCTCAGCAGCTCTCCCGCCCTTTGTCCTCCAGCCTTCCCGCTTTCTGAGCAGAGCTGTTAACTTGTGACCTCCCAGACGCTAAGTCGCACTTGCTGTCGGAACACAGTCCGTCCGGCCCCTCCGCTTTTGCCAGCCAGACTGGGGGGCTCTGCTTGGCCGGCAAGCCGCCCCTCCGCCCCGGCTCCCTCCCGCCAGTCCGTGGAGCACGCACCGCCTCGCCGCCCTTCCTACCCTCTTCCGTGGGCCTCTCGTCTGCGCTTGGCTCTGGAGACTCCGTTCTGCTAATCCTCTGGCGGTTTTCTGGGTTCTTTAGGCAGGTGTAGGTGGAATCTAAGTGATCAGCAGGATGCGCGGTGAGCCCAGCATCCTCCTACGCCGCCATCTTCCCTCTCCTCTCTTCTAAGTATCTTCTAAGTATCACAGTTAACACTCACAATACCTTGGCTCAAAACTTAGTCTTCCATTTTCTCATCTCAATGTATGATTAATATCATAATCTTTTAAGGGAGTCAATATTTTGGATAAATGGTTCTCTCATTAAGGAAAAACAAAGGATACATACTGTATGTTCCTTACAGGGCTAAAATCATTGAGACAACTATTTAGAATTGTCTGTCAAAACATTTTTGTTATTGGGAGAAATGTAAGTAAGCTGGAGAATCTTCAACTGTAGAATAGACCACACACTCCTCAATGTTTGCATGGTGTTATGGACCAAGAAATTCAAAATGTCTTCTTGATGGTTAGTCATTGTTAGTTATCAAACAACCTATTAAGCTCAGAAGCACTGTCTCTTGGAGCGACATCAGTAAGGTGGTAGAAGAGGAACTCCCAGGCTACATCCCCACCCAGAAATACCAATAAACTAATGATACTTGGGACAAAATATCTTTTTGAGAACTCCAGAATCAGTTAAGAATTTGCAACACTTCAGAGGAGCACAAAACCAAGAAAAACACTTTGAAACATGTAAGAGGAACAGTTTTACTCTATCTGTGTTAGCCCTTTCCCCAGGACACCACAATCCAGCACCAAGTGAGATTCACACAGCCTGTGACTTCTCCCTCAGTGAAAAGAATGAATGAAGTGTCCATTCAATATACCTGGCCTTTCACAGAACTACCCTAGAGACCTACCTTTGTCTCATCTCATCTGAGTGCTGAGGCAACTAGCATATTTAGTATGATAAAATGAAACTAATAAGAAAGAAAGTGAACAGGCATTCTTAGCAGCCTTCTGGGCAGTGTGGGTCTAGGAGAAGGGGCAAAATCCTGATACTTAACCTTCAGGAAGAAGGGAGAGAAGTGGAGCTGCAGCTAGCCACTCAGCATTACAGTGCTCTTTTTGAGGGAAAAGGGGCAAGAGGCTCTCAGCACCTTGAACAGCTCTGTGGGAATGAGAGAAAGTGTACAATCTGGAGACTTTTCCTTCAGGAAATAGAAAGAGAAGTGGAGCTTGCACATAGTCTCCCAGCATTTCAGTGAATACCTTACAGAAAAGGGGAGGGTGGCTTATGGCAGCCAAAATGTCTTGGTGAGATTGGGAGAAGGTTCACAACCCTGAGACTTCTCCATCAGGAGGGGAAAAAGGAGTAGAGTAGGCACATCCACAGGGAACCTATGAAAGCCTCCCAGAATCTCCACCCAGGCTGAGTGGTAAAGGTATTTCCTTGCTGAAACCAGCCTACAAAGACTAGAAGAGGAGGCTGCCTCTTTAAATTTATACACACCAATGCAAAGCTACAAGGAATGCAAAAATAGTCAGATAAAGAAAACATTACCAAGGGAACAAAATAAGTCTCCAGCAAATAACCCTAAGTAAATAAAGATCTATGAATTGTCTAACACAGAATTCAAAATGTTGAAGAAACTTGGAGAACTACAAGAGAACACACATAGACAACTACATGAAATAAGGAAGATAATACATGAGCAAAATTTGAATATTAACAAAGAGAAACCATTAAAACAAACAAACATAAACGATGAAATTCTGGAGCTTAAGAATATAACTGAAGGGAAAAATTCAATAGAGAGTTTCAACAACAAATATGATCAAGCAGAACACAAAATCATGCCAGTGAACACAAAGACAGGTCACTTGAAATTATCCTGTCAGAAGAACAAAGAGGGGAAAAAAAAGAAAAAAAGGGTGAAGAAAGCCTACAGTATTTATGAGAGACCATCAATCAGACTAATGTATTATAGGAGTCTCAGAAGGAGAACACAAAAAGAGGGACAGAAAATTTATTTGAGGAAATAATTCCTGAAAAATTCTCAAAACTAGGAGGGAAATAGACATCCAGATTCGTGAAACTGGAAAACTTCTATGGAGGATGAATCCAGAGTGTACACTGAGACATATCATAATCATATTGTGAAAAGTCAAATAGAGACTTCAGAAAGCATGAAGAGAAAAAATGACTTACCATGTACAAGGGAACCCATATAATACTATAAACAAATTTCTCAGCAGAAAATCTGAAGGCTTGAAGGAAGTAGAAGTGGAACGATATAGTCAAAGTGCCAAAAGAAAAAAACCCTGCCAATTAATAATACTGTATCTGGCAAAACTGTCTTTCAGAAATGAAGACTTTCCCAGACAAACAAAAGAGAAGTGAGTCCATTACTACTAGACTTGTCTTACAAGAAATGCTAAAGACAGTTATTCAAGCTAAAAGGAAAGGACACTAAATAGCAACACAATCATATGAAATTATTAAAGTCACAGTTAAAGCTAAATATATAAACAAATAAAAAATACTGGAATACTGTTACGCTGGTGTATAAATCACTTTTAATTTTAATATAAAAGTTAATAGAAAAAAAGTAAGAATAGTATAATCACCCTAATTTGTTAATGGTGTCATGATATTAAAAAATACAAATTATGAAATCAACAATACACAGTGTGAAAAGAGGAAGTAAAAGGGTAAAGGTTTTGTATGTAATTGAAGTTAAGAAGCTATCAGCTTAAAATAGACTGTTATATCTATAATATTTTATGCATGTCTGATGATAACTACAAAAGTATACATATAGAAAACAAAGAAAGAGAAAGAAATCAAAGAACATCACTACAAAACATCAACAAAACAAAAAAGAAGACAACAAGAGAGGACAAGCAAAACAGAACTACAAACCAGATAAGAAAACAATTAACAAAATGTCAGTATTAGGTCCTCTTTTCCTATTAATAATTATATCAATAATTGTAAATGGATAAAAGTCTCTAATCAAGAGACATAGAGTAGCTGAATGGACAATAAAACAGGACCCAAATATATGTTGTCTACAGAAAACTCATTTTAGATTTAAGGACAGGTATAGGCTGAAAAGGGATAGAAAACTATTCCACGTAAAATGAAATCAAAAGAGACAAGGGGTGCCTATACTTATATCAGACAAAGATACATTAATTCAAAATAGTCACAAGGGACAAAGAAGGAAAGTATATAATAATAAAAGAGTCAATTCATCAGAAAGATATAACAATTACATATGTATTCCCCCAACATTAGGGCACCTAAATATATGAAGAAAATATCTACAGAAATGAAGGGAGAAATAGCAATACAATAATAGTATAATATTTAGATACCACAGTTTCAACAGTCAGCAGATCTTCCAAACAGATGATCAATAAGGAAAGAAAACTATGGACCAATAAACTTAACCTTAAACAGAACACTCCACCCAAGAGAACAGAATACACATTCTTCTCCAGGGCACGTTGAACATTCCCCAGGATAGATCACATATCAGGCCACAAAAAAAAATTTCACAAATTTAAAAACACCAAAATCATAAGTATCTTTTCCAACCACAATGCTATAAAACTAGCGCTCAATAACAGGGAGAAAACTGGAAAGTTGACAAATTTGGGGAATTAAGTAACACACCCTCAAACAATCAATGGGCCAAAGAAGAAATCAAAAGAAAAAAAAAATACCTTGAGACAAATGAAAACGGAAACTCAACTTTCCAAAATCTTCAGAATACAAAGCAAAAGTGGGAACTTTATAGTGATAAAGACCTATGTCAATAAACAAGAAAAGTATTAGACTTACCCTATGACCCAGCAATAGCACTGCTAGGAATTTATCCAAGGGATACAGGAGTCCTGATGCATAGGGGCACTTGTACCCCAATGTTTATAGCAGCACTCTCAACAATAGCCAAATGATGGAAAGAGCCTAAATGTCCATCAACTGATGAATGGATAAAGAAATTGTGGTTTATATACACAATGAAATACTACGTGGCAATGAGAAAGAATGAAATATGGCCTTTTGTAGCAACGTGGATGGAACTGGAGAGTGTGATGCTAAGTGAAATAAGCCATACAGAGAAAGACAGATACCATATGGTTTCACTCTTATGTGGATCCTGAGAAACGTAACAGAAGCCCATGGGGGAGGGGAAGGAAAAAAAAAAAAGAGGTTAGAGTGGGAGAGAGCTAAAGCATAAGAGACTGTTAAAAACTGAGAACAAACTGAGGGTTGATGGGGGGTGGGAGGGAGGGGAGGGTGGGTGATGGGTATTGAGGAGGGCACCTTTTTGGGATGAGCACTGGGTGTTGTATGGAAACCAATTTGACAATAAATTTCATATATTAAAAATAATAATAAAAATAAACAATAAAAGTATCAAATAAACAACCTAACTTTTCATGTCAAGGAACTATAAAAAAACCCCACAAAGCCCAAAGTTAGCAGAAAGAAGAAAATAATGAATATTAGAGTAGAAATAAATGAATAAAGACTAGAAAAACAATGGAAAAAAATGAAAACAGTAGGTGGTTATTTGAAAAGATAAAATTGATACACCTTCAGCTGAATTAACTAGGAAAAAAGAGAGTAGACTCAAATAAATAAAATAAGAAATTAAAGAGGAGACAGGAAAATTTTTTTGATTTTTTAAAGCTCATTTATTTATTTTGAGAGAGAGAGTACAAGCAGGGAAGAGGCAGAGAGAGGGAGAGAGAATCCTAAGCAGGCTCCACACTGTCAGTGTAGAGTCCAAGGCGGAGCTTGAACTCATGAACCGTGAGATCATGACCTGAGCCAAGATCAAGAGTCAGACGCTTAAGTGACTGAGCCATCCAGACACCCCAGGACAATTTTTTGTTATTGCATAAATAGAAAAGACCATAAAAGATTATTACAAAAGATCATATGCCAAAAAAGGGAATAATCTAGAAGAAACAAATAAATTCCTAGAAACATACACCTCTCCAAGGCAGAATCATGAAGAAATAGAAAATCTGAATAGACCTACAAGAAATAAGGAGATTATATCAGTAATCAAAAATCTCCAACAAATAAAATCTCAAAACCAAATAGCTTCAGTAGTGAATTCTACCAAGCATTTAAAAAAGAATTAACACCAGTACTAATTAAACTCTTCTCACAAATTGAAGGGGGAAAATTTTCAAACTCATTTTATGAAGCCAGAATTACCTTGATACCAAAGTCAGGAAAACACACTACAAGAAAAGAAAATTGGGGCACCTGGGTAGTTCAGTCAGTTAAGCATCTTACTCTTCAGCTCAGGTCGTGATCTCACGGTTTGTGAGTTTGAGCCCCACATTGGGCTCTGCACTGACAGTATGGAGCTTTCTGGAGATTCTCTCTCTCCTTTCTCTGCCCACTTCCCCCCTCCCTTTCTCTCTCAAAATAAATAAATAAATACTTAAAAAAAAAAAAGAGGAAAGAAAATTACAGGCCAGTATCTCTGATGAGCATTGATGAAAAAATCCTCAAAGAAATACTAGTAAACTGAATCCAACAGGATATTACAAGGTTCATATGCCATGATCAAGAGGGATGTATCCCTGGGATGCAAGGATGTTTCAACACAAGCAAATCAATAAATGTGATACATACAACATATTAGCAAAATAAAGAATAAAAATCAAGTGATCATATCAATAGATGCAGAAAAATACTTTGACAAAATTCAATACCTTTTCATGATAAAAAATGCTCAACAAACTCAGTATAGATGGAATGTACCTCAATAATGGCCATATCTGATAAGTACACGGTTAACATCATGCTCAACCTTGACAAGCTGAAAACTTACCCTCTAAGATCAGGAACAAGACCAGGATTCCCACCTTTATCACCTCTAGTCAACAAAGTACTGGTTGTCCTACTCAGGGCAGTTAAACAAGTAAAAGAAATAAAAGGCATCAAAGTTGGAAAGGAAAAAGTAAAATTATCTCTCTTTGCAGATGACATCATCCTACCTGTGCAAGACCCTAAAGACTACACACATACAAAAACTGTTAGAATAAATCAATTCCATAAAGTTTAAAGACACAAAACCAACATACAAAAATCAGTTTAGACACTAACAATTAACTATCCAAAAAGGAAATTAAGAAAATTGCCCCATTTAGAATAGCATCAAAAAGAGTAAAATACGCATAAACTTGATCAAGGAAGTAAAAGATGTGTCCAGAGAATACTATAAAACATTAGTGAAGGAAATTAAAGGAGAAAAAATGCAAAGACAACTTGTTTTGATGGATTAGAAGGCTTAATATTGTTAAGATATCCACAGTATTAAAAAATCTATAGCTTCAGTGCTAACACCATCAAAATCCCACTGGCATTTTTTACAGAAATAAAAAAATAATCCTAAAATTCATATGGAACCACAAATGACCCAGAACAGCCAAGGTGATCTTGGGAAAGAACAAAGCTAGAGGCATCACACTTCTTGGTTGAAAATATATTACAAACATACAGTAATTAAAACAGGATTAAAAAAAAAAGAGGATGGTCTTGGCATAAAGACAGACATATAGACTACTGAAACACAACAGAGGTCCTAGAAACAAAACCATGAATATATGGTCAGCTGATCTTTGACAAGGGTTCCAAGAACACACAATGAGAAATAAATAGTGTCTTCAACTAATGATGCTGGGAAAGTGGATATCCACATGCAGAAGAATGAAATTGGACTCCTACGTTATACCATGAACAAAAATAAAATGGAGTAAAGACATATGAAAGACATGGTACTCTTAAACCCCTAAAAGAAAAGTTAAGGAAAAATACTCTTGATATTGATTAAAGGCAATGCTTTCTTAGATGTGACATTGAAACTGCAAAGAACAAAAGCAAAAAATAAACAAGTGGGACAAAATAAAACTAAAAGCGTCTGCACAGCCAAATAAAGAATAAAAAGAATGAAAAAGCAACCTATGGAACAGGAGAAAATATCTGCAAACCATACATCTGATAATTAATTTCCAAAATATATAAGGAATTTCTATAGCTCAATAGCAAAAAACTAAATAATCTGATTAAAAATGGACAATGGACTTAAATCACTGTTTTCCAAAGAAGTCATATAAATGGCTAAAATGTTTATGAATAGACAGTCGACATTACTAATTATAAGGGAAGTGCAAATCAAAACCACAATGAGATACTACTGCATACCTTTTAAGATGGCTATTAAAAAGAAACAAAAGATAACATGCTAGGAAGTTGTAGAAAAATTGGAACTCTTGCACACTGTTGGAAATGCAAAATGGTACATCACATATTGAAAACAGTATGATGATTCCTGAAAAAATTAAAAGTGGAACTACCATATGATCCAGAAATTCTAGTTCCGGGTATATTTCCAACAGAATTGAAATCAGCATTTTGAAGATATACTTGCACTGCCATTTTCACTGCAGCACTACTCACAATAGCCAAGATATGGAAGAAGCCTAAATGTCCATTGATGTATCTGTGGAATGGGAAAATATGGTATAAGTAAATAAGCCAGTCACAGAAGGAATATCCTGCATGATTCCACTTGTATGAGGTATGTAAAATAGTCAAAGCCGTAGAAGCAGAGAATACAATAGTGGTTACCAGGGGCTGGAGGATGGGGGAAACGGGAAGTTGTTATTAAATGGGTAGAAAGTTCTGTCATGCAAGAGAACAAAGTCTCTAGGAATCTGCTTAATAATATGGTGTTGTGCTCTTCAAAATTTAAGAGAGTAGATCTTAAGTGTTAGTACCACAAAAACAGAAAGCAAACACACATACACAAAATCATGGGGACACAAGGAAACTCTGGGAGATGCTGAATATGTCCATTACCTTGGCTATGGTAAATGGCCTCAGGAGTCCTTGCATGTGTCCAAACTCATCAAATTGTACACATTTAAATATGTGCAGTTCTTTGTAGACCACTTATACCTCAATAAGGATGTTCTTTAAAAAAGATATAGCCTAAGAGCTTATACAGCTATAATAAAAAGAAAAGCAGTGGGTGCTTAAATAACTAAGGTATATATTCATCAATAAAGATTAGTAAGTTACTTCTAAGAAAAGGGCTACTTAACCACAAATCCCTGCTAAGCAGCAATCTTCTTTAATGTTTGGAATTTTATTGTGTTTCACATCCCAGGAATATGAGTCCTCATGCAGCACTGGATCCTCATCACAAAGAATTGTTGCTATTTCTGCTGGCCATATCCCAGCTCGTTTAGTAATTTTTCTCCACTGAACCACAATGAATAATGAAGTGTGTTCTCTGTGCTCCTACATATCTCCACCCACCTATCTTCTGTTCCCAACCAAAAATATAAGCCTACATATACCTCTAAATATCTTATGGTGGATTTTATTTAGAATTCTATACCAGAATGCTAGCTAACACTTTCATTCTTACAAATTTTCTCCAATGCCCAAACTGGCAATTTCTCCTAAAACTGTACAGAAAACCACAAAATTATTTTAGCATTACCAAAAATACTATTTAGCATTATATTATATGTAACATCATTCAAAACATTGTGAGTTTTTATTACTAAGGTTGCCTTTAAAGCATTCAGAAAGAAAAAGGTATGCCCCCCAAAAGAAGTCAGACTGAAAAATGAGAAGCTTTTTATCATAAGTCAGGGAGTCTGAGTCACCTATGTGTGCAGAAAATGGATAATTCCCAGTCATTCAAAGATTTGAGGCACCTGTTAAGAACACAGCAGGAGAAGCCTAAGGAGCATCTGGTCTGCAAAGAAGTGACATCTTAGGAAAGAAACTGACACCATATCTGTAATGTAAATAGCATGTAAGACCAATAAAGAACCTACAGGGCCCACAAACATGAAAAATATCCTGGGGTAACCCCGGTAAAAACTGAAAGCTTTCGGTTTACAGGATAATAATGAGTCAGAAAAAGGTTCAAAAGAAATAAATAATCCTAAGTCAGCATTGCTCATTTGTCATCTAAGATATGCTTCCCTGCCCCACTGTTTATCTTCTTATATACACCTGCCTTATCAACAAGAATATACACTCTGGGGGTGGCTGGGTGGCTCAGTGGGTTGATTTCAGCTGAGGTCATGATCTCACAGTCTGTGGATTCAAGCCCCGCATTGGGCTCTGTGCTGACAGTGTGGAACCTGCTTGGGATCCTCTCTCTCCCATTCTCTCTGCCTCTCCCTCTCACTCTCTCTCCCTCTCAAGATAAATCAACTTAAAAAAAAGAATATACATTCTGTTGTATTATGTTGAGTGATGAGAAGACAAAACGCATGGGAAAGTTTTAAAATACATGAATTCAGGCTGAAGTTAAGCATATCCATGACATTGAAGGACAAATTTGGACCCAAATCCACCAAGTTAGATTTTCATACAAACTAGTAGCTGTTTGGTAGAAAACAGATTAAAAATACATGTCTGGGGGGTGTTGGGTAGCTCAGTTGGTTAAGCCTCCAATTCTTGATCTCAGAATTGTGAGTTCAAGCCCCATGTTGGGCTTAAACATAAAGAATTTATGTTTGGAGTAATGAATTCATCTTCACACTGTGAATGGTGGAGGCATTGTCCCTTGGAATCCATTGCTACTGTATTTGTTGGCCTGAGAGAGACGCACAGCATGGTTTCTTGTGGATCCCCTTATTTTCAAATATGATAATATCCCCATTCAATTAAATTACAAGTTTGAGAGAGGAAAGGCTACTTTCTTTGCACAGATTCATTTATAGTTTCTAGCAACTCTTGGTTGGTCTCGGGATCATGAATTCAAGCCCCGTGTTGGGCGTGGAGCCTATTTAAAAAAATTTAAAAAAAATAACTATCTAAACATCAAAAGGTAGTGTTACACTAAAATATTTCTTACAAATCCAAGATTATACTGATAATTTTCTATTTTAACTTTATAGATGTTCTCATTCCTTAAGTGAAACACAGTATATTAATAAAGTAGAATCAAACTTCTAACTTCCAAGGTAGATTCACTGTCTTTGCACCATATACATTAATTAAAAGAATAGTTCCATGGGAGCTGAGGATCTAACATTCTAACATTCTCCAACATTCTAACATCTAACATTTGATTTAAGAAGTATTAAAAGCCCAAGGCCTATATACCACTACAGGAACAAATGTCAAAAGTCCTCTGGAATCTGCACTAAGTAGGCAATGTTTTCATAAGCCTGATCATTATATGGATACAGACTGGAAATTTGTTTGTTGTCTTGGTAAGGAGTTGAAGGCACTTATCTATCCCAGAAGAATTCCTTCTAGAGCTGTCCTCAAATCAGTATGATCGAAAATTCTTGAAAATGCAGAAAAGTAATAAATCTTTAATAATTTTTCCAGTTAATTGCTTAAGTTCAGTTAATTAAATTCAGTGGGCATTTCATTACAAGAACACACTTCAGGGTAAGTGCTGAGAGGTAGAGGGAGAACAAAGCCTGTAATCAGAAATGAAGAAAAAATGGAAGTTTAAGGTTTTAGTTACTTAAATGGGGATGGCCATATTTTCCCCCAAGATTTTATTTTTAGGTAATCTCTACACCCACTGTGGGGCTCAAACTCACAACCCTGAGACCAAGAGCAGCACACTCCACCGACTGAGCCAGCCAGGCAAGTATTATTTGCCATAATACTTTGTTATTATGCAGAAGAGGATTAAAGCCATCAGAGGAGACAATGACAAATCCATCTTTCCCACATAAGGGTTTCTAAATCCCTTAAAGGGTAATAATGCTATGAAGTTTTCTTCAGGTTTAAACAATCCAGAAACTGGTAGGAGAAATGAAGATAATTTGACAAAATGAAATTTTTATTGTCCCAGTGGGAAGAAAACACAAATGACTCAACTACTTTAATAAGGTTAGAGAATCATTTAAAGAATCTTCATGATTCATTTGCATTTATTTTTTGCTATCATGAAACCACTCAAAATCTGTTTCCCAACGGAAAGACAGAAATGATAACGGGGGTGATATACCAGAATATAAATATAATTTCTGGGAAAATTATCATTTAAAGAAAAGCAGGATATAGATTTTAGACAGTAAATGGTAGTCTTGGGTTTATGTTTTGGTAAAGATTTTTCATTTTATGGCAACCATGTATGTTGGGTAGCTAAAGTCAAATTCATTTCTCCTTTCAAGATGGTAAGTTACCTCTGAAACAACCTGCAGTTTCTTATAAATAGGACCATTGTAAATTGCTTTTAAAGTTGAGAAATAAATGTATTTTTTCCTCTAATTCAGTTAAGAGACTAAAAATATACTGCTTTTTATTTTTTTCTTATTTTGAAATTATTTCTTTTCTTATTTTGACCAGAAACACTGATCCTTTTTAGCATCTAATGATTGTGATGGCTGCAAAGTACCTCATTTAATAGTTTGTTTCAACATATTTATTTACAAGCAAGGTATAGAGTTTATAGGTGAGATGCTCTGACCTTCAATGGTGCTTGTAAGAAACCTTGACAGAACATGGTCATTTCCTCTTGGACACCAAATGATAGCAGTGGAAACTCCTATTCATGGATGCTTCCAGTTTATCCCAAAAATACTGCTAAAAATGACCAACCTCCACATGCTCCCTGAAATTTCTATTAACTAAATAAACAAAACAGATGGTAAGGTGTTTGACAAGGAAAACACTGGAAATTATTCTAGCTCTGGTCAACTGAAAATAATTAAATGTATTTTCATGTAGCCTGGGATGCATTTTTTTATAATTCTATTTTTTCCAATACATTTATACTTTCAGCTTGGATACTCTCCAGAAGAAAATTTCCCAAATGTGGCATAGTAGCAGTGGGTATTGAAACAAGCAGAAAAGAAAATGATTGGTATGTTGTGCCCAGGTTGGACCTGTGCCTTCCTAATTATCAGACCATCATTTACCCCCTCTAATTCTTTTTATATCCATCAAAAAGACATTTTGAGGGCTTTACATTGCTCAGGAAAAAGTTTTTGCTTCACACAAAAAAATGTGGCATTTGGCAGTGAGTTCTCCAAATGAAACATGGACCAGAAATGCCACATTCATTATATTGGCCTTGACCAAGTTCTTCCTTCCATTGTTCTCTCTTGCTCTTCTGTCCGATTCTTATCTCACATCTGCTGTATCTCACATGTGCAACTGGACTCCTTTTGAACTGCTCCTGTCCCCTCACTACCATTTCTCAATTTTACTATTTCTCATATTCTGCCCAAGACTTTGCCCAGATTCTCCTCAACTCCTTGCCTGGACAACACAGCAATGAGGGATTGCACGCTGGTTGTTCTGTTTTCAATTTTCCAGCTCAGAGAATTCTCATTTCTGATATAACCCATGAGATGAGGAGGATGACCGAAGGCTTGTTATGCCAAGTATGGTCTGAAAACCAATAGCATTGGTATCCCCTGGGAGCTTGTTAGGAATGCAGAATCTCGGGCCTCACTTCAGGCCTGCTGAATCAGAATGTACTTATCTGAGTTTTAACAAGATTCCAGGGTGTTCTGTCTGCACATTAAGTATGAGAAGCACTGAGCTAGATCACTGGTTCATAAAGTGATTTTTCAGTCTTACTGAGATATAATTAACATATAAGTTTAAGGTATACAGTGTGATGGTCTGATACATGTATATATTGTGAAATGTTTACCATAATAAGCCTAGTTAACACATCCTTCACCCACCATAATTATCATTTTATTGCTGCTATTATGGTGAGAATACTAAAGCTCTACTCTCAGGCACATAACAGCTGTGCAGGCCAGTGACATATGTTGTGACCGGATAGGATCCATGAGCCCCTGTGGAGGGCCTTGGTTGTCAGTATGCACTCAAGTGGCTAACGGGCTGACAGTGAGCACACAGCAGAAGAGGTGAGCAATGGGAGGTAGGGTCGGCGGTGTGCAAATGCACGGTCATGGCTAGCTGCATACATGTGCAACAGTGCAGGCCAGGGACAGAACTGGACCCACAAGCAGCTGTGAGGGCCTTGGCTTTTGGTGTGTACTTGTGCAACTTCAGGGGTTACATGTGGGTGTGTGCATGGCAGTGGAGGCTGGTGACAGGAGCTGGGGCCAGTGACATATAGGTATACAGCTGTAGGGGCTACCTGCAGGCAGACAGAGCAGTGCACGCTACTGACGGGAGCCAGGGATGGGTCCAAGCCTATAAGCAGCTGTGGGAGCCTTGGCTGTCAGTGTGTGTTCGTGCGGCTACAGGGACTATTCATAGGCCCATGCACAGCAATGGGGGTCCACTGGGTAGGGGCCTAGGCTGGCATCTTGCATGTGTACAGGAGCAGAGAGGCTGGAGCTGGTTGCCAGTAGAGATCTTAGGCTCTAGCAGGAGGGTGGGGCAGGGGGAGGGAACAGAGAACTGGCATCTGCAAATGCCAAAACTTATGGGACAAAAACATCAGTGGTGGAATATGCAGGGGGTCTCTGATGGTTCTGTTAGCCATTGGTTTCTTCAGTGGCAAATGCTACTGGGATCCATGACAAGGTGTTCAGTGATGATAGCCGGGGAGGTCTACAGCATCTGCAGTGTCAGTTAAGGTTCTCAGTGGTGAAGGCTGGTGGGAGCCTCGGCAGAGAAGGGGACTGGGAACTGCAGTCACTCCCACCATGTGACTGATACGGGTAGCCCCTGACTTGTTCCTAGCTGTGTCTACATGTCTCAACTTTGCCAATCTCTGAGTAGGGTGAAACTGAAGAGGGTCCTTCATGAAGTGCCCTGAAAGGCTGGGAAAGCCTGTCACTCACCCTGTTCATACTGCTTTTCCTGGCGAGGGGAACTCTCTTGGGCTGGTCAGTTCCCTCTTGGCACCCAGTAGTGCTGGCCTGGAGGATGGGATTGTGCAGACTAAACTGTTAAACTGTTCCTCCTACCCTTTTTGTATGGGTTTTCTCAGGTTTTTGTTTCATCATGTTGCTAAAGCTTTTTAAGTGGACTCCTAAGCATTCCTCCAGCTCTTTTCATTTGCAGATAGTTAATTACAAGGTTTTTGCAACGAAGTGAAGGGAGGTTGGGGTCTCCTACTCTGCCGTCTAGATGATCCCATGTTTTGTTTTAAAAATAAGAGCAGTATAAAAAATAGGAAAAACAGAAAAGGTTGATAAAGAGCATTGAGATCACTCATAACATTATCATCCAGAAGCAACCCCTGTTAACATTTTATGAGCTGTCCTTGCAGGCTATTGCCTATGTATTTACATTAAAATTGGTAAGAACATACACATGGCTATAACTATTAACGCGTGTACGCACAGATGTTGATACAGATCAATGTAGATTCTCTTTACAAAATGACATGCTATATTCATTCTATGTAATATATATATTTTCTGTTTAATAATAATTTGTAATAATAAATTGTGGAATTCTTTCAATGTCTTATAATTCTTTCATTTTTAAGGTCTTTATTTCATTATTAATTTTTTTAAGAACTTTTTTAGGTTCACAGCAAAATTGAGCAGAAGGTACAGAATATTTTCCTGGCTAATGGACAGATTCTTCCACCTTGTGATTCTGATTTTTTTTTTTTTTTTAGTGTTTGTCTTTATTTTTGAGAGAGAGAGAGAGAGAGAGAGAGAGAGCAGGTGAGCAGGGGAAGGACACAGAGAGAGGGAGACAGAATTCCAAGCAGGCACCACATTGACAGCAGAGAGCCTGATGCGGGGCTTGAACCCATGAACCGTGAGATCATAACCTGAGCTGAAACTGGACACTCAACAGACTGAGCTGCTGAGGCACCCCTGATCTGTTTTTAAGCCTTTCCATTGATCACATTCAGCTGGCAGTGGGAGGCAGACCATTCCATCTCTTTTGGGAGATGTTTATGGGCCAGGACTGGAGAGTGCTCACTTCTACTTATATTCTTATGATAAGGAGCAGTCATGTGCATGACTTAGGTACAAAGAAGACTGGGAAATATTTCACTGGAGAGCTACCACGGGACCAGAACTTTTCATAATACAAGTGCAGATCAAATCTTTGATGGAAGGTGGCTATCTGAGCTACTAGATTAGATTGCTAGGGCTGGGGCACCTGGGTGGTTCAGCCAGTTAAGTGCCCAACTCTTGATTTCAGCTCAGGTCATGATCTCACAGTTAGTGAGCTCAAGCCCCTCATCAGACTCTATCCTGACAGTGTGGAGCCTGCTTGGGATTCTCTCTTCCTCTCTCTCTCTGCTCCTGCCCTGCTCATACTCTCTCCCTCTCTCAAAATAAATTTTAAAAACTTGAAAAAAAATTTTTTAATAAATAAAAAATTTAAAAAGAAAAGATTGCTAGGGCTGCCATAACAAATTACCATAGACTGAATCGCTTAAATAACAGAAATTTATCTTCTCATCATTCTGGAAGCTAGAAGTCCCAGATTAAGATGTCAACAGGTTTGGTTTCTTCTAAGGCTTCTCCCCCTGGTTTGCAGATGGCTGCCTTTCTCCTATGTCCTCACATGTCATGCACACCCCTGGGGTCTCTTCCATATCCTTTAGAAACCAGTCATACTGTATTGGGACCCACCCATATGACCTCATTTAACCTTAATTACCTTCAAGATGTAATTTTCAAATACAGTCATATTCTATAGTACTGGGAATTAGGAGTTCAACATAGGAATTTGGGGGGAAAACAATTCAGCCCATAACACCCACCAAATGAGTTATTTATTCACTATAATAAAGGCCAATATAAACAAAATATTCAAACTCCCTATTACTTTAATTTTCTGCTTACTTTTCTGAGAATTTGCTTCATACGGTTTTGTTATGCAGTTTGGCACATACACATTCATGGCCATTATTTCCCCATTGTATTTTGTGATTTTTATTAAAAATGTAACCCCACTTGATGCTTTATGACTGAAATCTCAATTTTATAATAATATTTTCATATTTTGTTTGTAGTTTGCCCTCATTTAATTTTTATTAAGCTTTTTATTTTGAGATAATTATATGTTAACATTTAGTTTTAAGAAATAATATAGGGAAGTCCTAGGTAATTTTACTAGGTTTTCCACAATGACAACATCTTGCAAAACTAAAGTACAATATCACAACCAGGATATGGACTGTGGTAGTTAAGACACAGAACATATCACTCACCCTAAAATTCTGTCAGGGCATGTCCACCTGCCTGCCCTCATTCAACCCAGCAACCACTAAATTGTTCATTTCTATGATTCTGTCATTTCCAGAATATGTGACAAAATTTTGTATATAAACAAAATTGTAAAGTATTTAACTATTTATGACTGGCTCGTTTTCACTCAGCATACTTCCCTGGAGATTCATCTAGGCTGTTGCCTCAATAACTCCTTTTTATTGCTGAAAAGCATTCCTTGGTATGGATGTATCATAGCTTGTTTATCTATTAACCCATTAAAGGACATCTGCATTGTTTCCAGGATTTGGCTATTATTAATAAAACTGCTCTAAACATTTCGCTAACAGATTTTTGAGAGAACAAGAGTTTTCACTTCCCTGGGATAAATGTCCAGATGTGCAATTTCTGGCTCTATGATACTTTCATGTTAGTCCTTTTTTTTTTTTTTTTCAAGCGGCCAAAGGTTTTCCCAAAGTGGCTATAGTATTTTAAGGATTCCTCTTCAATTTCTTTCATGAGCTTTCTGTAGTTTTCAGTGTATAGATTTTTCACCTCTTTGGTTAGATTTATTCCTAGGTATTTTATGGGTTTTGGTGCAATTATAAATGGGATCGATTCCTTGATTTCTCTTTCTGTTGCTTCATTACTGTTGTATAGGAATGCAACTGATTTCTGTGCGCTGATTTTATATCCTGCAACTTTGCTGAATTCATGAATCAGTTCTAGTAGTCTTTTGGTGGAATCTTCTGGGTTTTCCATATAGATCATCATGTCATCTGCAAAGAGTGAAAGTTTGACCTCCTCCTGGATGATTTGGATGCCTTTTATTTCTTTGTGTTGTCTGATTGCAGAGGCTAAGACTTCCAATACTATGTTGAATAACAGTGGTGAGAGTGGACATCCCTGTCTTGTTCCTGACCTTAAGGGGAAAGCTCTCAGTTTTTCCCCATTGAGGATGAAATTAGCATTGGATCTTTCATATATGGCTTTTATGATCTTGAGGTATGATCCTTCTATCCCTACTTTCTTGAGGGTTTTTATCAAGAAAGGATGTTGTATTTTGTCAAATGATTTCTCTGCATCTATTGAGAGGATCGTATGGTTCTTGTCCTTTCTTTTATTGATGTGATGAATCACATTGACTGTTTTGCAGATATTGAACCAGCCCTGCATCCCAGGTATAAATCCCACTTGGTCGGGGTGAATAATTTTTTTAATGTATTGTTGGATCCAGTTGGCTAATATCTTGTTGAGGATTTTTGCATCCATGTTCATCAGGGAAATTGGTCTATAAGTATTTTAAGGATTATAAGGAGTTTAAGAACTATTTTAAATACTCTTGTATAGATACAAGAGTGATTCAGTTTCTTGTCAACCTCACTAGCAGTTAGTGTTGTCATCATTTTTCATTTTGATGAATATCAATTTATTTTATTCACCATGCTTTGGTGTCAAGTACATGAACTCTGCCTAGCCTTAGATCCAGAAGAATTTCTGCTGTCTTCTTTTACAATTTATTGAAATGTTTACACTTAAATTTATGACCAGTTTTGAATTAATTTTTGCATAATATGCATTCTAGGTAGACATCCTTTTTTTAAAAAACATTGAGATAAAATTCACATAACATAGGGGCACCTGGGTGGCTCAGTTGGTTCAGCATTCAACTCTTGATTTTGGCTGAGGTCATGATCTTACAGTTTGTGGGATCAACCCCCACATTGGGCTCTGTGCTGATACTGTGGAGCCTGCTTGGGATTCTCTCTCTCTCTCCCTCTCACTTTGCCCCTCCCATGTGTGCTCTCTCTCTCTCAAAATAAATGAACTTAAAAAAAAGAAACATGCCTCTGTTGAATTTACATATAATTGTAATTTCTTTTCATTTTTCATTCTGTTATTGATTCCCAGTTTCATTTCGTTGTGGCAGAAAACATCGTGTACTGCTGCAACATTTTTTAGTGTATTGAGATTTGTTTGGTGGTGCCATATAAGATATATCCTGGGTAATGTCCCCTGTTCATTTCAGAAATATGTGTATGATGCTGTTGTTAGGTTATATATATGTTAGATCTAGTTGGTTCACACGGTTGTTGAAGTGTTCTTTTTCCTTACTGATATTCCACCTTGCTGTTCTAGTCATTATTGAAAGCATGGTATTGAAGTCTCCAACTTTATTGTAGAACTATTTTTTCCTTCAATTCTGTCAGAGTAGTTTTATATATGTTATATATTTATACATTATACATATTTTGTTGTTAAATGTGTATATGTTATTATTATTAAGTCTTTTTAAAGGACTGATCCTTCTATAAATATATAATGTTCTTCTTTGTATCTTGTAATAATTTTTCACACAAAGGCAATTTTGTCTGATATCAGTATAAAGACCCCAGATACCTTTTGGTTAATATATACTTACGTCTTTTTCTTTCCTTTCACTTTCAAAGGATTTGTAGTTTTGGATCTAAAATGAGTCTTTTACAGATAGCATATACTTGGATCATTTCTTTTATCCATCTTTCCAAACTCTTCCTTTGAAGAGTTTATCCATTATATTTAAAGTAATTACTGATAAGGAAGTTCTTTTATCATTTGGCTAATTGTTTTCTATATGTCTTATATATGTTTTATTTTTCAGTTCCTCCGTTGCTGGTTTCTTTTGTGATTAAGTAACTATTTCTGTTGTACCATTTTGATTCCCATCTAATTTATTCTTCTATAAATTTTTACTTATTTTATTAGTAGCTATGTGGGATTACAATTCAAGTATTAATTTTCAAATAATGCAGTTTATTGAAAAGAATATATATTTGTTGCAGTTGGATGGAGTATTTCATACATATCAATAAGATCTGGTGGATTGATGGTGCTAGTCAGTTCAAATATGTCCTTGCTGTTTTTCTGCCTGATGGATCTATAAATTATTGATAGAGGGATAATGAAGCCTTCATCTGTAACAGTGGATTAATCTATATCTCTTTGCAGTTCTATCAGTATTACCTCAAGTATTTTGATACCCTGTTGTTAGGTGTCTACACAATAAGGAATATGGTGTCTTCTTGGAGAATTAATCACTTTATCATTATGTAATGTCTCCCTTTATCCTTTATAATTTTCCTTACTCTAAACTTTGCTTCATCTGAAACTAATATAACCATTCCAACTTCCTTTTGATTAGTGTTAGCATGGTATATCTTTCTCTGTCCCTTTACTTTTAATCTATCTTTACCTGACATATTCAAACTAGGTTCGTATAGACAACACACAGTTAGGTCTTGTTTTTTCACTCAACTCTGGCACACTCTGTCTTGTAATTGGTATATTTAGACCACATATGTTAAAGTGAGTATAGGTAAGTTGGATTTATATCCACTATATTTATTAGAGTATTTTTTTTTACTTTATTTTTTATTTTAGAGAGAGAGCACATGAGCAAGGGAGATGGGCAGAGGGAGAGGGAGTGAGGGGGGGAGAGAGAGGGGAGTGGGGAGAGAGAGAGAGAGAGAGAAAGAGAGAGAGAGAGAGAGAGAGAGAGAGAACGTTAAGCAGGCTCCGCACTCAGTGCAGAGCCCAACATGGGGCTTGATCCCACCACCCAGAGATCATGACCTGAGCCAAAATCAAGAGTTGAACTCTCAACCAACTGAGCCACCCAAACACCTCTGTTACAATATTCTATTCATTGCCCTCATTCT
Source organism: Neofelis nebulosa (assembly GCF_028018385.1). Lineage (NCBI taxonomy): Eukaryota > Metazoa > Chordata > Mammalia > Carnivora > Felidae > Neofelis > Neofelis nebulosa. The sequence continues at coordinate 32,515,482 of NC_080800.1, read as the reverse complement.
TTGTTTATTTTTGATGTGTTCCACTCTTTTCCTGCTTGTAATTTAGCATTTTACATGATCCCATTTCTTCCTCCCTTAAAATATCAATTATACTGCTTACGATTCCAGTGGTTGTCCTTGAGTTTGCAATATACACGTACAATTAACCAAAATCGTCTTTCAAATAATACCATACCTTTTCAAAGGTACTGCAAGTACCTTATAATCAGTATTTCCAATTCACTCTTACTGTCCATTATAACATAATTACCATCAATTTCACTTACCCATAGTCTACAATCACCAAATACATTGCTATTATTATTTTAAACAAACTGTGATCCATCATATCAAATAAGAATAAAATAATTCTCTAAGAAAAGTCTCCTCTGTTGTCTTTGGGGTTCCTAGACACTTCGTTGGTAATCTCCGAGCCATCCACTTCTTTCAGTTGTAGAGACCTGTTATTATGCAGGGGCCCTACTGAAGTACTGGTAAGATGTGAGAAGAGAAGAAGCATTCTATGATCCTTTGATTAGTTCTCAGTATTTAAGTTAGGTTGTAAGAATTTCTTCTTAATAGTCATAATGTAGGTAAGTGTATCAATCTTTCTTTAAAGAATTGTGATTAGTTTCCTAATTAAGAAATGCTTATGCTATATTTTACCTAATAGTTTTATTTTTTTTTTAATTTTTTTTTTTTTAACGTTTATTTATTTTTGAGACAGAGAGAGACAGAGCATGAACGGGGGAGGGTCAGAGAGAGAGGGAGACACAGAATCTGAAACAGGCTCCAGGCTCTGAACCATCAGCACAGAGCCCGATGCGGGGCTTGAACTCACGAACCGCGAGATCATGACCTGAGCCGAAGTCGGACACTTAACCGACTGAGCCACCCAGGCGCCCCATAGTTTTATTTTTTTTTACATTTATTTAGTTGATATAAATTTCTGAAATTTATTTTTTGTGAGGAGCTATAGAGCTAATTTTATTATTCTTTTGCCTTGCAAAAAAACAATTTTTCCAGCATCATTTATGTAATTCATAATTTCTTTATCTGCAATATCACATCCAACACACACCAAGTTCCCAGAGGTACTTGGGTGCTCTTTCTAATTATCTTACAGTGTTAATTGATTTAGTTTTCTAACCCTCTACCAACAACAATGGTCTCAATCATTAGAGAATCTCAATAATTATTTACTTCTTGGTAAGACAATTTCTGCTTCCTTGCACTTTTTTAGAATTGTCTTGGCTTTTTTAGAGTCCTACACTTTTAAACTTAATTATTTAATTTAATTTATTTTTTTTTTAATTTACATCCAATTAGTTAGCATATAGTGCAACAATGATTTCAGGAGTAGATTCCTTAATGCATCTTACCCATCCCCCTCCCACAACCTCTCCAGTAACCCTCTGTTCTCCATATTTAAGAGTCTCTTCTGTTTTGCCCCCCTCCCTGTTTTTGTGTTATTTTTGCTTCCCTTCCCTTATGTTCACCTGTTTTGTCTCTTAAAGTCCTCTTATAAGTGAAGTCCTTTATTTGTCTTTCTCTGACTGACTAATTTCGCTTAACATAATACCCTCTAGTTCCATCCACGTAGTTGCAAATGGCAAGATTTCATTCTTTTTGATTGCCGAGTAATACTCCATTGTGTGTGTGTGTGTGTGTGTGTGTGTGTGTGTGTGTGTGTATATATATATATACATATATATATATATATATATATATACCACATCTTCTTTATCCATCCATCCATCGATGGACATTTGGGCTCTTTCCATACTTTGGCTCTTGTTGATAGTGCTGCTATAAACATGGGGGTGCATGTGCCCCTTCAAAACAGCACACCTGTATCCCTTGGATAAATACCTAGTACTGAAATTGCTGGGTCGTAGGCTAGTTCTGTTTTTAATTTTTTGAGGAACCTCCATACTGTTTTCCAGAGTGGCTGCACCAGCTTGCATTCCCCCAGCGGTGCAAAAGAGATCCTCTCTCTCTGCATCCTCGCCCAAACCTGTTGTTGCCTGAGTTGTTCCTGTTGGCCATTCTGACAGGTGTGAGGTGGTATCTCACTGTGGTTTTGATTTGTATTTCCCTGATGATGAGTGATGTTGAGCATTTTTTCCTGTGTCGGTTGGCCATCTGGATGTCTTCATTGGAGAAGTGTCTATTCATGTCTTTTGCCCATTTCTTCACTGGATTATTTGTTTTTTGGGTGTTGAGTTTGATAAGTTCTTTATAGATTTTGGATACTAACCCCTTATTTGATATGTCATTTGCAAATATCTTCTCCCATTCCATTGATTGCCTTTTAGTTTTGCTGATTGTTTCCTTTGCTGTGCAGAAGCTTCTTGTTTTGATGAAGTCCCAGTAGTTCACTTTTGCTTTTGCTTCCCTTGCCTCCAGTGACGTGTTGAGTGAGAAGTTGCTGCGGCCAAGGTCAAAGAAGTTTTGGCCTGCTTTCTCCTCAAGGATTTTGATGGCTTCCTGTCTTACATTTAGGTCTTTCATCCACTTTGAGTTTATTTTTGTGTATGGTGTAAGAACGTGGTCCAGGTTCATTCTTCTGCATGTCGCTGTCCAGTTTTTCCAGCACCACTTGCTGAAGAGACTGTCTTTATTCCACCAGATAGTCTTTCCTGATTTGTCAAAAATTAATTGGCCATATGTTTGTGGGTCCATTTCTGGGTTCTCTATTCTGTTCCATTGATCTGTGTGTCTGTTCTTATGCCAGTACCATACTGTCTTGATGACTACGGCTTTGTAATACACCTTGAAGTCCAGGATTGTGATGCCTCCTGCTTTGGTTTTCTTTTTCAAGATTGCTTTGGCTATTTAGGGTCTTTTCTGGTTCCATACAAATTTTAGGATTGTGTGTTCTAGATCTGTGAAGAATGCTGGTGTTATTTTGATAGGGATTGCACTGAGTATGTAGATCGCTTTGGGTAGTATTGACATTTTAACAATATTTGTTCTTCCTATCCAGGAGCATGGAATATTTTTCCGTGTGTGTGTGTGTGTGTGTGTGTGTGTGTGTGTGCCTTCTTCAATTTCTTTCATGAGCTTTCTGTAGTTTTCAGTGTATAGATTTTTCACCTCTTTGGTTAGATTTATTCCGAAGTATTTTATGGGTTTTTGTGCAATTGTAAATGGGATCGATTCCTTGATTTCTCTTTCTGTTGCTTCATTGTTGGTGAATAGGAATGCAACCAATTTCTGTGCATTGATTTTATATCCTGCAACTGTGCTGAATCCATGAATCAGTTCTAGCAGTCTTTTGGTGGAATCTTCTGGGTTTTCCACAGAGTATCATGTCATCTGCAAAGAGTGAAAGTTTGACCTCCTCTTGGACGATTTGGATGCCTTTTATTTCTTTGTGTTGTCTGATTGCAGAGGCTAAGACTTCCAATACTGTGTTGAATAACAGTGGTGAGAGTGGACATCCCTGTCTTGTTCCTGACCTTAGGGGGAAAGCTCTCAGTTTTTCCCCATTGAGGATGAAATTAGCATTGGATCTTTCATATATGGCTTTTATGATCTTGAGGTATGATCCTTCTATCCCTACTTTCTTGAGGGTTTTTATCAAGAAAGGATGTTGTATTTTGTCAAATGATTTCTCTGCATCTATTGAGAGGATCGTATGGTTCTTGTCCTTTCTTTTATTGATGTGATGAATCACACTGACTGTTTTGCAGATATTGAACCAGCCCTGCATCCCAGGTATAAATCCCACTTGGTCGTGGTGAATAATTTTTTTAATGTATTGTTGGATCCAGTTGGCTAATATCTTGTTGAGGGTTTTTGCATCCATGTTCATCAGGGAAATTGGTCTATAGCTCTCCTTTTTAGTGGGATCTCTGTTTGGTTTTGGAATCAAGGTAATGATGGCTTCATAGAAAGAGTTTGGAAGTTTTCCTTCCATTTCTATTTTTTGGTACACCTTCAAGAGAATAGGTGTTAACTCTTCCTTAAATGTTTGGTAGAATTCCCCTGGAAAGCCATCTGGCCCTGGACTCTTGTTTTTTGGGAGATTTTTGATTACTAATTTGATTTCCTTACTGGTTATGGGTCCATCTTAATTTTTTTTAAGTTTATTTATTTATTTTGAGAGAGAGAGCCCATGCATGTGTGAGCAGGGGAGGGACAGAGAGGGAGAGAAAGACTCCCAAACAGGCTCTAAGTGTCAACATGGAGCCTGATGTGGGGCTCAATCCCAGAAACCACAAGATCACGACCTGAGCCGAAACCAAGAGTCACACACTCAACCGAATGAGCCACCCATGTGCCCCTCCATCCTGAGTTTTAAATCAACTTTACAGTTCCATAAAAATAATTTGTTAGAATTTATTTTGGAATCATTCTGGATTTACAGATTAATATGAAGAATAACTGACACTTGCACATATTGTGTCCTTTCCTTACTTGATTTCTAATCCTGATAAATACTTCTATTTAATGTAGCTTTATCCTTTCCTATAGGATTTAGTAAAAGAATTGAGAGACTCATATTGTGGTTCCAAAACTAGATTTCTAACAATATAAAACCCATTGTTCTTCATTCACAGAGTTTTTGTCATGAGGTAATATATGCTATAAAATACTGTGAAATTATTTGTGAGTATTAAGTTTGAAACATGGGCAACTATGTCCCGTATAGCCTACTCCAAATATAGTTGGCCTCAGTGAGGTCTGTTACACACAGCCTGAACGTTCCACCAATGTACGTGTGATTCATGTCTTTCCAAATCATGTGGCAAAACCCTGCCACTTAACAGATCTAGTACCTGGGATTTCACAACTCCTTATTTGGAGCAAATCACTGTAGCTCTAGAACCTCCATTTTGTATGGCAAATATACCTCCAGGGTGATAAATCATTGATGTTTTATCATATCATATAACAATCCTAGGACACCAGGCAAATGAAGAAAAGAGACAAAATGAGAGAAGTCTTATTTGGGGAAGAGGAAGAGAGACTATGATGATTCTACTTAGAAAAAAACTGCATTGGATGGGGGTAAATGTGGGACGGGAGGGATGCACAATTTGGAGGAACAGCACAACATAGAGTTCACTGTCCTGGTGCACATTTGTGCATATGACAATTGTGCACAGAGATTCAGAAGGGAAAGACTGAATAGCAGCCAAGCAAGCTTAACCCCTTTTAATATTTGGTGTGAACCGTGCCCTAGTCTGCTACAGTAAACCAAGCTCTGGGCAGCCAGGTGAGGTCTATGCATCTGTGGCTTTGGCAAGCACAGTGAGGTGAGGGATTTGGGAGAAGTGAGTTGCAAGCTTGGGAGAAAACAAGGTGGAGGACATGTTCCCAGTCTTTCAACCAGAATTGTAGAAATATACCTTTCTGCATCTATTAAAACCTTACATGCCATTCACTTAGTATGGAAATTCAGGAAGTTTTACAATTACAAATGGGGCATTAAGTAGGCAGAAGAACAACTCTGGAACACGAATTGGAATGTGACACTGGCCTTACCACTTCCACTCTTAAACATATGTGCAGGGAATTTTAATCTCCACATATCATCAGAATTGATTTCTAATGTTGGCACAAAATCCATCTCTGACTTAGGTGAGCATGAAGAAAACAGAGTAGTTATTTGCTCCTTTCATTAAGTGTCTGAACTTTATCCCCCTAATGTTGGGCTCACAGTGAAGCCCGCTGGATTTCCCCTAAACGGAATCAATGACGTGGGCAGGAGGAACTTCACATCAGGGTGGCAGTCTCTCAGCTGTGTAAGGACAGCGTTCTGTCAGCAGGCCGTACCTCCTGTCTCCTGAAGCTGCATCCGCATCATGGCATCGCAGGACATCCTGATATTTCTATCTCTTCATTCCACTATGGGTTTACCTTTCATAAGTACTTACTGATACTGCAAAACTGTGTTCCTATCAACTATAATAAAGTTACTGTAAAATATATATCAACTTTAGCTCCACTAGAAATATTTAATCTCTTCATAGGGGCAGCAATGGTGAACGGTCTTTTCCTGGCATGGAGGTACATGTTCTCCTCTCAGCTTTCATGGACAGCTTGGGGCTGGGGGAGAAGAAGTTTCCCCAGGAGTGGTGATGAAGTGAAAATACCTGTAGCGCTGTCCCATGGGGTTCCTGTGGGGCTTTTGTTTTCTCTTACTCTCCAGGCAGGGGCCCTGAACACCTTTATCAGCTCTTTTCAACCCCTCACGCATTCCAGAACCTTTGTCTCCATCCACACTTCCTAGGAAAGGAGTTGCTGCTGCCTATCTAATTGCGAGATACATGTCAGGAGCAGGAAGTGCTGCAGGGCTACAATACTAGAAAGCAAATCTCCCGAGGCTCTTTGTTGTTACAGTGAAATGGACTGTCGTTTACTGTGCCTTAGGCACTGCAGTATGTCCTAGATATCACATCATTTGAGATTTTCATCTTCCGGGGTAATTTTACACCATTTTAGAGACGTGAATTAATTCAGATGAATTGAAAGTTATTAAATGATGAGAAGCATCAAAAAAAAGGACAGTTCTTTATCACACCCAAGCATCATGCCAAGCACTGAACATACATTACATAATTGCACCTGGACACAGTTCTGTGAGGAGGAGATTTACGGCCACCACTTGAAAATGACAAATGCCAAAAGTGAAGGTAACAGATGTTATGAAACCTACCCAAGGTCACACACAGTTGGAGGATTTGGGGATAGAATTTGACCCCAGAATATGACTCAAGGGGCTGTGCCCCTACCCTCCAGGGTATAATGAACATATGTGTCCATGTTATATACACTGTCAGAATCTGTCGAAGTTTCTAATACAGTATTAACTGAAATATTTCAGAAGAGAATTCATTATTTCTTTCTACAGACATTTATTTTGGCTACTCTTGGCCAGGTGCTGCTCTGGGCACAGGAGATACAGCCACAAATGAGACAGAAAAAGATTCTGTAGCACTGATGATTATATTATTTTGGATGGATGAAAAAAATAATAAGTACCTCAGTTCACCTGGTGTGCATCAGTGAACTGTTTTCAAGAATCAACAAGTAATCTGGGTACTGCAACTTTGGGCTGCAAAAATCAGTGCTTTAATCATTATTTTTCATTGTCATTGTAACAAGAACTATGTCTTTTTCATGTAAGCATCCCTCTAACTGAGCACAGAGGCTTGATATCTAGCCTCTGGTGCATCCTAAAAAAATTGCTTCTGGGGGCGCCTGGGTGGCGCAGTCGGTTAAGCGTCCGACTTCAGCCAGGTCACGATCTCGCGGTCCGTGAGTTCGAGCCCCGCGTCAGGCTCTGGGCTGATGGCTCCGAGCCTGGAGCCTGTTTCCGATTCTGTGTCTCCCTCTCTCTCTGCCCCTCCCCCGTTCATGCTCTGTCTCTCTCTGTCCCAAAAATAAATAAAAAATGTTGAAAAAAAAAATTTTAAAAAAAAAATAAAAAAATTGCTTCTGAATGATAGATTATTACGGACTTCAAAAATTATGTATGGGACTTCTGTGGGAGATGGCAGAGTAGGAGGACCCTCTAGATAACAGTCACATCAGTATAAATAACCCAGAAAATGACTCAAAAACTGACAGAACAAACTTTCCACAGCTAAATGTAGAGTACAGAACACATGAAAGAGGGTAGGAAGTGCAGAGATGTGGTTTGGAGCGAAACAGACCCGTGGGAGGGACACTGCAGGTGTGAAGAAGGGATAGAAACAGGCTCTCACACCAGAAGTATCCATGGGGAAGAAGAATCCTCATAATATCTGGCCCTGAAAACCAGAGGGGCCAAATGTCATCGGTTCTTACAATCAGTGTGGCTTAAAATCTGGAACCTTAAAATCAGTGGGCTTGGGGAAAGGAGCCGAGATGGTGGAACAGCATGGAAGTTTTTTGTGTGTCTCATGTCCATGAAATACAGCCAGACCAACACTAAACCATCCTGCACACCTACAAAACTGCTCTCAGGATTAATACAACAATCTGCACAATCTGAACCACAGAATTCAGCAGGTATGCAGCGTGGAGACGTGAACGTGGGGAGAGAGAAGCCACGGAGGTCAGGGAGCCACTTTTGCATGCAGAGAGAAGATGGAGATGGGGTGGTGGGGGAGAGAATACGGGAAAAGAACCCCTCCCTAAAAGCAGCTGGAGAGAAAGTTGAAAATTGGAAACAGCCACAGGGACTGAACTAAAAAGGGAGAAAGGAGAAAGGAGAGATTTTATATTCCATTAAGACTGTAAACAACATAAAAAAACATTTTTTTTTTTTAAAGATAAAAGGGGCACCTGGGTGGCTCAGTCGGTTGAACATCTGGATTCGGCTCAGGTCATGATCTCACCGTTCATGAGTTTGAGCCCTGCATCAAGCTGTGTGCCGACAGCTCGGAGCCTGGAGCCTGCTTCAGATTCTGTGTCCCCCTCTCTCCGCCCCACCCCTGCTTGTGCTCTGTCTCTCTCTTTCAAAAATGAATAAACATAAAAAAATTTTTTTTCAAAAGACTGTAAACAGGGGGAGGGGCACCTGGATGGCTCAGTTAGTTAGGCAACTGACTTCGGCTCAGGTCATGATCTTGCAGTTTGTGAGTTCGAGCCCTGCATCAGGCTCTGTGCTGAGAGTTCAGAGCCTGGAGCCTAGTTCGGATTCTGTGTCTCCCCCTCTCTCTACCCCTCCCCTGCTCATGCTCTGTGTCTCTCTGTCTCTCAATAATAAATAAACGTTAAAAAATTTTTAAAAAAACTGTAAATGGAGGAGCGCAGAGTCTGAAACTCTGCAGCTCAATACCTGGCAGTGTTCTGGTGGGAAGGACAAATCCCCAGGAACAGAATGGGGTCTGGGAGGTTCTTAGGCCACAAGGGGAGAAGCAGTTCCACTGCTGGAAGGACACTTGGTAGATGCTGTGAGGCCACCTGGGCCCAGCAGACCCCACAGAATGGCCACATTTGCTGGTGCTGGAACAAGGTTGTTGGGGGTGAAGCCTGGTGCCAGATGTGTGTTGTGATTTTCCATATTCCCTGAGGTGCTGCTGCTACATTGTCTCACAAGCTTTTTCTGGGGTGGGCTGGCACCTGGCCACAGTCTCTGGGCATCGGCCACAGCGTGGTCCTGGAAGTGGTCCTGGGTGCGGCTGACACCTGGCCATTGCTTGGTGAAAGCCTCCAGAGACAGGCAGAGCAGGTCAAAGCTGCAGTCCCTCAGAAGTGGGGGGTTGGGAAGGCAGCCACATCTGAGACACAACTCGGGAGGGAGGTACTGCCTGGGGCTTGGTCATCGACAGGGTAGAAACAGGGAGTGGACGGAAGCCGAAGACAAAGGACAGGTGTGCTACTGCTGATCAGGGAGAAGAGAGTTCTGATACTAGAGACTGGGTATCTGGGTGATGCCATTTTCACCGCTCCTACACATGGGCATATGCACCTACAAGCACCACAGCAATCCACCCCAGTAGACTAGTAGTGCCATCTAGTGGAGAACAGAGCGGTTACATGAAGCCCCGCCCAACTGGGCCAAACTCACTCTTCAAGAACACAAGTCTCACCACCTGCTTAGTTTATGGACTATAAAGCGCTTCATAGTTTGACTTTTAGGGGAAAACGAAGTAATTTCAGTAGTGTTAAAGTCTGTTAGCCAGTCCAACTATTTAATTTTATTTCCTTCTTTTTTTCTTTTTCATTTCTTTTCTTTTTCATGAATACAGAAAGAGAAAAAATTCATTTTTATTAAAAATATATTTCTTTAATTTTGTTCTACTATTTTTTACTTTTGTGTAAATTCAACTTCTATTTTACTTCCATCATTTCATTTTAGTCTACTTCAGTGTATTCATTTTTTCAAATTTTCAAATGATTTTATTTTTTTTCCCTTTCTTCTCTAATCTATCAAGCCACTTTAAACACCCAGACCAAAATGCACCTAGGATCTAGCATCATTTACTCGATTTTTGTGTGTGTTTGTTCTTAATTTTTTTAATTTTAATATTTTTTATTTTTTATTTTTTTAATTTTAATTTTTTATACCTCATTAATTCCTTTTCTCTCTTCAAAATGATGAAACGAAGGAATTCACCCCAAAAGAAAGAGCAGGATTAAATTACAGCCAGAGACGTAACCAACACAGATACAAGCAAAATGTCTGAACCAGAATTTAGAATCACGACAATAACAATACTAGCTGAAGTCAAAAATAGATTACAATCCATTTCTACGTACATAAAAGAAGTAAAAGCTAGTCAGGATGAAATAAAAAATGCTATAACTGAGCTGCAATCTTGAATGGATGCTGTGGCGGCAAGGATGGATTAGGCAGAACAGAGATTCAGCGATATAGAGGACAAACTTATGGAGAATGGTGAAGCAGAAAAAAAGAGGGAGATTAAGGCAAAAGAGCACGATTTAAGAATTAGAGAAATCAGTGACTCATTAAAAACGAATGACATCACAATCATAGGGGTCCCAGAAGAGGAAGAGAGAGAAATAGGGGTAGAAGGGTTATGTGAGCAAATCATAGGGGAAAACTTTCTTAACCTGGGGAAAGACACAGACATCAAAGTCCAGGAAGCACAGAGGACTCCCATTAGATTTAACAAAAACCGACCATCAACAAGGCATATCATAGTCAAATTCACAATACACTCAGGCAAGGAGAGAATCTTGAAAGCAGAAAGGGAAAAAACGTCCTTAACCTACAAGAGAAGACATATCAGGTTTGCAGCAGACCTATCCACAGAAACTTGGCAAGCCAGAAAGGAGTGGCAGGATATATTCAATGTGCTGAACCAGAAAACCATGAAGCCAAGAATTCTTTATCCAGCAAGGCTGTCATTCAAAATAGAAGGAGAGATAAAAAATTTCCCAGACAAACAAAAATTAAAGTAGTTTGTGACCACTAAACCAGCCCTGCAAGAAACTCCAACTCTAAAAACAACATAATGGCAATAAATTCATATCTTTTAGTACTCACTCTAAACATCAATGGACTAAATGCTCTAATCAAAAGACATAGGGTAACACAATGGACAAGAAAACAAGATCCATCTATATGCTGTTTACAAGAGAGCCACTTGAGGCCTAAAGACAGCTTCAGATTGAAAGTAAGGAGATGGAGAACCATCTTATTATGCTAATGATCAACAAAGAAAGCCGGAGTAGCCATACTTATATCAGACAATCTAGACTTTAAAATAAAGACTGTATCAAGAGATGCAGAAGGGCATTATATCATAATCAAGGGGGCAGTCTATCTGCCAAGAAGACCTAACAATTGTAAACATTTATGCACCAAATGTGGAGCGCCCAAATATATAAATCAATTAATCACAAAAAAAGAAACTCATTGATAGTAATACGATAATAGTAGGAGACTTCAACACCCCACTCACAGCAATAGACAGATCATCTAATCAAAAAAATCAACAAGGAGACAATGGCTTTGAATGACACACTGGACCAGATGGACTTAACAGATATATTCAGAACATTTCATCCTAAAGCAGCAGAATATACATTCTTCTCCAGTGCACATGGAACGTTCTCCAGAACAGACCATATACTGGGACACAAATCAGCCCTCAGCAAGTACAAAAGATCGATCATATTGTGCATATTTTCAGACCATAATGCTATGAAACTCGAAATGAACCACAAGAAAAAATTTGGAAAGGTAACAAATACTGGGAGATTGAAGAACATCCTACTAAAGAATGAATGGGCCAACCAAGAAGTTAAAGAGAAAATTAAAAGTATATGCACACCAATGAAAATGATAACACTACAACCCCAAACCTCTGGGACGCAGCAAAGGTGATAATAAGAGGAAAGTATATAGTAATCCAGGCCTTCCTAAAGAAGGAAGAAAGATCTCAGATACACAACCTAACCTTACGCCTCAAAGAACTGGAAAAAGAACAGCAAATAAAACCCCAAACCAGCAGAAGGTAGGAAATAATAAAGATTAGAGCAGAAATTAATGCTATCAAAATCAAAAACACCAGTAGAACAGATCAATGAAACCAGATCCTGGTTCTTTGAAAGAATTAACAAAATTGATAAACCACTAGGCAGTTTGATCAAAAAGAAAAAGGACCCAAATAAATAAAATCAAGAATGAAAGAGGAGAGATCACAACCAACACACCAGAAATAAAAACAGCAACAAGAGAATATTATGAGCAGTTATATGCCAATAAACTGGGCAATCTGGAAGAAATGGACAAATTCCTAGAAACATATACACTATCAAAACTGAAACAGGAAGAAATAGAAAATTTGAACAGACCCATAACCAGTAAGGAAATCAAATTAGTAATCAAAAATCTCCCAAAAAACAAGAGTCCAGGGCCAGATGGCTTTCCAGGGGAATTCTACCAAACATTTAAGGAAGAGTTAACACCTATTCTCTTGAAGGTGTACCAAAAAATAGAAATGGAAGGAAAACTTCCAAACTCTTTCTATGAAGCCATCATTACCTTGATTCCAAAACCAAACAGAGATCCCACTAAAAAGGAGAGCTATAGACCAATTTCCCTGATGAACATGGATGCAAAAACCCTCAACAAGATATTAGCCAACTGGATCCAACAATACATTAAAAAAATTATTCACCACGACCAAGTGGGATTTATACCTGGGATGCAGGGCTGGTTCAATATCTGCAAAACAGTCAGTGTGATTCATCACATCAATAAAAGAAAGGACAAGAACCATACGATCCTCTCAATAGATGCAGAGAAATCATTTGACAAAATACAACATCCTTTCTTGATAAAAACCCTCAAGAAAGTAGGGATAGAAGGATCATACCTCAAGATCATAAAAGCCATATATGAAAGATCCAATGCTAATTTCATCCTCAATGGGGAAAAACTGAGAGCTTTCCCCCTAAGGTCAGGAACAAGACAGGGATGTCCACTCTCACCACTGTTATTCAACACAGTATTGGAAGTCTTAGCCTCTGCAATCAGACAACACAAAGAAATAAAAGGCATCCAAATCGTCCAAGAGGAGGTCAAACTTTCACTCTTTGCAGATGACATGATACTCTGTGGAAAACCCAGAAGATTCCACCAAAAGACTGCTAGAACTGATTCATGGATTCAGCACAGTTGCAGGATATAAAATCAATGCACAGAAATTGGTTGCATTCCTATTCACCAACAATGAAGCAACAGAAAGAGAAATCAAGGAATCGATCCCATTTACAATTGCACAAAAACCCATAAAATACTTCGGAATAAATCTAACCAAAGAGGTGAAAAATCTATACACTGAAAACTACAGAAAGCTCATGAAAGAAATTGAAGAAGGCACACACACACACACACACACACACACACACACGGAAAAATATTCCATGCTCCTGGATAGGAAGAACAAATATTGTTAAAATGTCAATACTACCCAAAGCGATCTACATACTCAGTGCAATCCCTATCAAAATAACACCAGCATTCTTCACAGATCTAGAACACACAATCCTAAAATTTGTATGGAACCAGAAAAGACCCTAAATAGCCAAAGCAATCTTGAAAAAGAAAACCAAAGCAGGAGGCATCACAATCCTGGACTTCAAGGTGTATTACAAAGCCGTAGTCATCAAGACAGTATGGTACTGGCATAAGAACAGACACACAGATCAATGGAACAGAATAGAGAACCCAGAAATGGACCCACAAACATATGGCCAATTAATTTTTGACAAATCAGGAAAGACTATCTGGTGGAATAAAGACAGTCTCTTCAGCAAGTGGTGCTGGAAAAACTGGACAGCGACATGCAGAAGAATGAACCTGGACCACGTTCTTACACCATACACAAAAATAAACTCAAAGTGGATGAAAGACCTAAATGTAAGACAGGAAGCCATCAAAATCCTTGAGGAGAAAGCAGGCCAAAACTTCTTTGACCTTGGCCGCAGCAACTTCTCACTCAACACGTCACTGGAGGCAAGGGAAGCAAAAGCAAAAGTGAACTACTGGGACTTCATCAAAACAAGAAGCTTCTGCACAGCAAAGGAAACAATCAGCAAAACTAAAAGGCAATCAATGGAATGGGAGAAGATATTTGCAAATGACATATCAAATAAGGGGTTAGTATCCAAAATCTATAAAGAACTTATCAAACTCAACACCCAAAAAACAAATAATCCAGTGAAGAAATGGGCAAAAGACATGAATAGACACTTCTCCAATGAAGACATCCAGATGGCCAACCGACACAGGAAAAAATGCTCAACATCACTCATCATCAGGGAAATACAAATCAAAACCACAGTGAGATACCACCTCACACCTGTCAGAATGGCCAACAGGAACAACTCAGGCAACAACAGGTTTGGGCGAGGATGCAGAGAGAGAGGATCTCTTTTGCACCGCTGGGGGAATGCAAGCTGGTGCAGCCACTCTGGAAAACAGTATGGAGGTTCCTCAAAAAATTAAAAACAGAACTAGCCTACGACCCAGCAATTTCAGTACTAGGTATTTATCCAAGGGATACAGGTGTGCTGTTTTGAAGGGGCACATGCACCCCCATGTTTATAGCAGCACTATCAACAAGAGCCAAAGTATGGAAAGAGCCCAAATGTCCATCGATGGATGGATGGATAAAGAAGATGTGGTATATATATATATATATATATATATGTATATATATATATATATACACACACACACACACACACACACACACACAATGGAGTATTACTCGGCAATCAAAAAGAATGAAATCTTGCCATTTGCAACTACGTGGATGGAACTAGAGGGTATTATGTTAAGCGAAATTAGTCAGTCAGAGAAAGACAAATATCATAGGACTTCACTTATAAGAGGACTTTAAGAGACAAAACAGGTGAACATAAGGGAAGGGAAGCAAAAATAACACAAAAACAGGGAGGGGGGCAAAACAGAAGAGACTCTTAAATATGGAGAACAAACAGAGGGTTACTGGAGGGGTTGTGGGAGGAGGGATGGGCTAAATGAGTAAGGGGCATTAAGGAATCTACTCCTATAATCATTGTTGCACTATATGGTAACTACTTTGGACGTGAATTAAGAAAAATAAAATTAAAAAAAAATCAGTGGGCTTGGCTCTAGAACAGCGGGGAGATCAAGAGAAAAGATTCCCTTCCCTTAAAGAGACACCACAAGGAACAGCCCTGCTGAGATACAGCATAGAAGCAGTAGTTTGAAAAATACCTGGGGTAATAGGGAGATTCGTTTACTAATCTCACAGCATGTGGTAAAGGGGCAAGGATCATTGGGAGTCTTCTCCAGGAACAAGGAGCTGGCTGGTGTCATGTCACCAGTATAAACACATGGATATCTGCCAGAACTAACTCTGTGCCAACACTCCCACCTAACTTTCTAAGAGCAGGTCGCATCCCCACATTCTCCAGCTAAAATGCCACCTCTCGCCTGGCCACCTCATGCAACAGACCCCTGCACATCTTGCTAACACCTCAGGTCCCACAACCATGTGCTTCTGGGAATCTGACCCGTCTAACCAAGCTTGCTTTGGTCTCTGAAACTGCAGGTCCCCTCTAGAGAGGATCAGTGCAAGCCTTGCTGGCACCGCACACCCCACCCCTACGTTCTTTTGCAATTCCATGTTATTGCATCTCTGGCAAATGCCTGCTCTGACCCAACTCAAGCCTAAGGTGGACACAGACTGGCCAACAAACAACAAAGGGACAAAACCCTGCTCATAACAGGCAAAGAGAGCCCTTGTAGATGATTGGGCTGAACACAAAATATGCTCAGCCATGACAGCAGAGCACACCAAGCACACATTGGAGATACCCTTCATGTGCTAGGTTCTAGTGAACAGGGGACGTTGCACTACAGGGCACTATAGGACTTCTTCTTCATAAGGCTACTACTTGCAAGAGCAGGTGACATAGGTGACTTTCCTAACACATAGTAACAGATACAGACAGACAAAATGATGAAAAAGAGGAATATGTCCCAAATGTTTAAAAAACAGGAAAAAAATCACAAGAGACCTAAACAAAAGAGAGATAAGTAATATGCTGGCTAGAGAATTTAAAGTAATGGTCATGAAGATACTCAAGGGACTTGAGAAAAGAGTGCAGGACCTCAGTGAGACCCTTTACACGGAGACAGAAAATATAAAAGAGAACCAATCAGAGATGAAGAAATCAATAAATGAAATGAAAAATACATTAGAGGGAGTAAAGAATACACTAAAGGAAGCAGAAGGGCAGATCAATGATTTGGAGGACAGAGTAATAAAAAACAATCAAGCTGAGCAGGACAGAGAGAAAAATGCAATAAAAAAATGAAAACAGACTTAGAGAACTCAGTGGCATCATGAAGCATAATAACAATTGCATTATGGGGATCCTAGAAAGAGAAGAGAAAATGGGGCAGAAAATTTATTTGAAGAAATAATAACTGAAAACTTCCTGAATCTGGGGAAGAAAACAAAAATCTAGATCCAAAAGGCACAGAAAACCCCAACTAAATCAACCCAAGGAAGTCAACACCTAAACACAGAGTAATTAAAATGGCAAAAATCTGTGATTAAGAGAAAAAATTTTAAAGCAGAAAGGGAAAAGAAAACAGCTACATAAAAGGGAAACCCCATAAGGCTATCAGTGGATTTTTCAGGAAAAACACTGCAGGCCAGAAAGGCCTGATATATTCACGGTGCTGAAAGAGAGGAAAAAAAAAAACCTACAGCAAAGAATATCTAGCAAGGCTATCACTCAGAATAGAAGGAAGATAGTTTCCCAAACAAACAAAAGTTAAGAAATTCTTGACCACTAAACCAACCCTAGAAGAAATGTTAAAGGGGACTCTTCGAGTGA
This sequence comes from Neofelis nebulosa, assembly GCF_028018385.1. Lineage (NCBI taxonomy): Eukaryota > Metazoa > Chordata > Mammalia > Carnivora > Felidae > Neofelis > Neofelis nebulosa. The sequence continues at coordinate 32,498,688 of NC_080800.1, read as the reverse complement.
AAAGGAAAGACCATACCTAAGCATCAGTCAGAAAAGTAGGAAACACAAAGCATTAAAAATAAGTATTGTCTGTAAAAATTACCCAAGGGACTCACAAAATAAGAGGATGCTAAGCATGACACCGTATACCTAAAACATGTGGAGGACAGGAGTGGACACTTGCCCATGCCAAGCCCCACGTTGGGCTCTGTGCTGACAGCTCAGAGCCTGGAGCCTGCTTCCGCTTCTTTGTCTCCCTCTCTCTCTGCCCGTCTCCTGTTCATGCTGTGTCTCTATCTCCCAAAAATAAATAAATGTTAAAAAAATTAAAAAACTGGACAACTTTCTTATACCATACACAAAAATAAACTCAAAATAGATTAAGGATACCTGAAAACATAACAGTCCTAGATGAGAACACAGGCAGTAATTTGTTTGACATTGGACACAGCAAAATTTTTCTAGGTATTTCTCCTGAGTCAAGGGAAACAAAAGCAAAAATAAACTATTGGGACTACATCAAAATAAAAAGCTTCAGCAAAGCAAAAGAAAAAATTGACAAACCAAAAGACAAGCTAAAAAAGGGAGAAGATATTTTCAAATGACACATCCAATAAAGGATGGGTATTCAAAATATATAAAGAACTTATATAACTCAACAACCAAAAATGAATAATGCAATTAAAAAATGGGCAGAAGACACGAAAAGACATTTCTCCAAAGAATACATCCAGATGGCCCACAGACACATGACAAGATGTTCAGCATCACTCATCATCAGGGAAATGCAAATCAAAACCACAATGAAGTACCACTTGACACCTGTCAGAATGGCTAGTACCAAAAAGACAAGAGAAAACAAGTGTTGGTGAGAATACAGAGAAAAAGGAACTCTCGTGCACTGTTGGTGGGAATGTGAACTGGTGCAGCCACTGTGAAAGACAGTATGGAGGTTCCTCAAAAAATTAAAAATAGAACTACCCTACGAACCAGTAATTGCACTACCAGGTATTTAGCCAAAATATACAAAAACATTAATTCAAAGGAATCATGGGCAGCATGATTTACAATAGCCCAACTATGGAAGTAGCCCAAGTATCCATCAACAGATGAATGGATAAAGAAAATGTGAGATATATACGTGTGTGTGTGTATTCAGCCATAAAAGAATGAAATCTTGTAATTTGCAACAACATGGATGGATCTAGAGTATGATACTAAGAGAAAAAAGCCATTCAGAGAAAGACAAATAACATATGATTTCACTCACAAGTTGAATAACAAAACAATACAGCAAAGAGAAAAAAGAGAGGAACTGAAAAACAGACCCTTAACTATAGAGAATAAATGGTTATCAGAGAGGAGGTGGGTGGAGGGGATGGGTGAAACAGGTGAAAGGGATTAAGAGTAAACTTACCTTGATAAGCACTAATGTATGGAATTGTTGAATCACATACTGTAACTAATACAGTTTCATACCTGAAACTAATACAATACTGCATGTTAACTATACTTGAATTTTTAAAAAAACCAACAGAATTCTCTCTGGGTGATGATTTCTTCTATTAAATTGACAAGTTATTTTTTAAAAGTGTTTTCTATGTCACATTCTGGGCCTTTTTTTTTTTTTTGAAAGAAAGAAGGGAGTTTGTTCTGAGTAATATAAACTGTGTATAATTGTTGTTTTAATTTTTTTAATGTTTATTTATTTTTGAGACAGAGAGAGCACGAGCAGGGGAGGGGCAGAGAGAGAGGGAGACACAGAATCTGGAGCAGGCTCCAAGCTCTGAGCTATCAGCACAGAACCTGATGCAGGGCTCAAACTCACGAACTGGGAGATCATGACCCGAGCCAAAGTTGGACGTTCAACTAACTGAGCCACCCAGGTGCCTCAAAAACATTTTTTACTTTCAGAAAACCTTGCATTTCTATCAAAGCACTGAACTTAAAATGATAATGGTATGGGTCTCAGATACCCACCACAACAAATCCTGCTTTCTCCTGGGACGTTCTGTAATGTCTGAGGTCACATCTATATCCGGTTTATTCCCCCAACGTGTGACACAATTCCGGTAGAAGTCACTAGATGGGCTTGGATAATAATAGGCCACCAGAGTTCTCAAAAACATTGTGTTAGCTATTAATTATTAATATTATATAATACTATAATTAACATTATAATATTATGTTATTTATAAATATATTATAATTATATACAATAATCAATATAATTATAAATATTAATTATATTCCCCTCCCTCGTTTTAACTTCTATTAGAAGTGCTTTCAAGTGTCACAGATTTACTACTTAAAAGCATATAATGTTTCCCAGATAATCTTATGGGCACAAGAATATTTAAGTATTTTCTAAAATTTAATATAGATTAAAAAACTCGTAAAACTGGACCAAGGTCCCTAAATAAATACATAAATACATCTATGTCTGGCCTCTTAGCAAACCACTATAACTTTAATTTTAATTTTAATGCTATTTAATGAATATAAATATATCTTTGCTAATATCATAGGCCCCACTATAATTAAACAGAAAAACTTTTGCCCAGATATAAACCCATACCTATGTGGCTAATCTATAACAAAGGAGGCAACAATATACAATGCAGAAAAGAGTGTTTTCAATAAATGATGCTGGGAAAACTGGGCACCTACATGCAAAAGAATGAAACTGAACCATGTTCTTACACCATACACAAAAGTAAGCTCAAAATGGATTAAAGACCTAAATGTAACACCTGAAACCATAAAACTCCTCAAAGAACACAGGCAGTAATCTCTTAGACATTGGCCTTAGCAATATATTTATGAATATATCTCCTCAGGCAAGACAAACAAAAGCAAAAATAAACAACTACTGGGACTACACCAAAACGAAAAGCTTTTGCACAGCAAAGGAAACCATCAACAATACAAAAAGACAATCTACTGAATAGGAAAAGATATTTGCAAATGATCTATCCAATGAGGGGTGGATATCCAAAATATATAAAAAGAACTTACACAACTAAACACTAAAAAAACCAAACAATTCTATTAAAAAGTAGACAGAGGATCTGAATAGACATTTTTCCAAAGAGGACATGCAGATGGCCAACAGACACATGAAAAGATGCTCAATGTCACTGATAATCAAAGAAATGCAAATCAAAACCACAATGAGATATCACCTCACATCTGTCAGAATAGCTAGAATCTAAAAGACAAGAAATAACAAGTGTTGGTAAAGATGTGGAGAAAAGGGAACCCTTATGCATTGTTGGGGGGGATGTAAACTGGTGGAACAAATGAGAAAAACATATAGAGGTTCCTCAAAAAATTAAAAACAGAAATACCACATAATCCAGTAATTCCACTATTAGGTATTTACCACCCCCAAAACAAAAACGAAAACAGTAATTAAAAAAGATATATGCACCCCTATGTTTATTACAACACTATTTACAATAGCCAAGGTATGGAACAAACGCATGTGTTCACTGATGAATGGATACACTATTACTCAGCCATAAAAAATGGCATCTTGCCATTTGTGACAACATGGATGAATCTAGAGGATATTATGCTAAGTGAAATAAATCACATGTAGAAAGACAAATACCAATATGATTTCCCTTACATGTGGAATATAAAAAATAAAACAAAGGAATAAACAAACAAAAAATCCAGACTCTTAAATACAGGGAACAAACGGGTGGTTGCCAGAGGGGAGGTGGGTAAGGGGATGGGCAAAACGGGTGGGAAAGGGATTAAGGGGTACCAACCTTAGTTAAAAAAAAATTAAGTCAGGACACCTGGGTGGCTTGGTTGATTAAGCATCCAACTCTTTATTTTGGCTCAGGTCATGAACTCATGGTTCATGAGACCGAGCCCCGCATTGGCCTCCGCACTGACAGCATGAAGCCTGGGTAGGATTCTCTTTCTCCTCTCTCTCTCTGCCCCCTCTACCCGCTGGCACGCGTGCATGTACACTCTCTCCCTTTCTCCCTCAAAATAAATAAATAAACATTTTTAAAAAGCGAAGTCACACAGATGAAAAGTACAACATAGGGAATATAGTCAATAATATTGTAATTATATGATGTCAGATGGTGATGGTGAGCACTGAGCAATAGAATAGTGGAATCACTATGCTGTACAGCTGAAACAAATACAGCACTGCCAATTATACTTCAATAATAATAAAACAAAATAAAATAAAAATAAAATACGCAGAAGACCTTTCTTTCCTTGTGCTGAAACCATTAGTGGAAAAAGAAATGATAGAAAAATAAACCAGAATGCAGTGATGTCAGGAATCACTTAGGCCATAACCTTCAGATCTTCTGGAATGTTCAACTCAAGCACTGATGAAGGGGAGTATGTGACAGGCACGGGAGAGGCTCTGGGGTGACGGTGGTGGAACTACTCCTCTCTTCCAAGCCCATGTTCTTATGTCCATCCCTATGGGAATCTCCTTGACACCCAACCCCTCCTAAAGTTCAGTGTCTCTTTTTATTTGATTCCAGGTTGGAGCATCTGTTATTCCTCAGCATAACCCAAGATACAAATGAACTATTATTGTTTTAGGCCACTGAGATTTTGGAACTGTTTCTTTCTGGAACACAAACTAGTTTATCCTGACTAATTCAATCACTTTCCATGTGCAAGCAATGCATTAATGAAACTAGAATCCAAGATAAGGGAGGTTGGACTGGAAATCTAATCGAGGCTATGGATTTCTTGAGGTGATTCTTTCCAATTTTGTCGCTTTCTCTTTTACCTGTCTTAAACTATTATAGGTTTAATTACCACAGACATTGATTTGGCCAATCTGTAATAGGATATAGAAAGATTCTGATCTTCCCTCTCTAGGTCACTGTCCTGGATATCAAACAGACTGCAAGACTCTGTGAGGACTCCTACAGTGTTATTTCTGACAGGTTCTCAAGAGTCTGTAAGGACGTAATCACTGGACTCATTCCAGGCATTCATGTCACAAAATTTCCTGACAAAACTGACACTGACTGGCAGACTTGTCTGCAGTTGGAGAAAAGGGCCAGAACTAGAAGCAAATGAACTCAATGATTTTGCTTTATTCTTGCCTTTGTGAGTAGAAAGTATGACAGATGCACTCACCTACTTGAAAGGGAAGGGTTCCTGACCTACTGCTTTTCCCATCTGAAATTCTTCCTCAAACTGAAAATATACTCATTAAGAGTAGAAAGCTATTTTCTTTAAGGAAAGAGCGGAGCCCTTGTTCCAATAGGTTTCTGGAAACCCAGCACAGCAAGGTACATGGGTTTGTAGGTAGGACTGTCTTAGCACAGAGTCCTAAAAGTGGGTTTTACTCTTAGCAGGCACATCGGCATTTGATTGTCAGTATCTGGTCTAAATTGGTTTTTGGTTCTGTGTGATTGGTGTTAGCTCTGCACACTATTTTCTCAATAGTTACATCATCCTTTTTTTTTCCTACCTAAATTTACACTCCTGGCACTCTAAAATGTAAAAGAAGCTGCCTGCCTTCCAATTTAACATTGGTCATTTCTTATGCTGCATAACAGGTGTGATTGTAGAAATGAAGTTGGTAGATCCATGAGGCATAATTTGTTCAATAAACTTGTAGTGTTATTTCTGCCTGTGACTGCCAAAAAACCCCAAAGGATTCAGTGTAATTAAAACATTTTCTTTCTTTCCAGACAACCCCTACTTTTGTATTTACTGACTTAGTGGGAATTTCTTCCTCCCAGATAAATGTTGGTTTCTAACTATAGCCAAGCTCCCTTGCATACATACAAAGCTCCCCGCATAGACCCTCTACAATATCTTCCAGGACCATTCCTCCTTCTTTAAAGGTCATTCTCCCCTGCTGAACTGTAAGATTTCAAAGACAGGCCATTACTTATGTGCCTCAGTGTCTCCAGATCCTAGACCAAGGCCTGTGAATGAAGGGTTTCTTAGTTCACCTTTTGCTGCTAGTCTCTCCTGCTATGCATCTTCAGTCAAATCATGATGCTAAAATTCTCAAAATGGAGCTCAAATAATGAAACTCTATTGGTTAAAAACACTCATCAACACTCCATTGTTTAACAAATAGGTGAAGACTCAGGGCGCCTGGGTGGCTTAGTCAGTTAAGCTTCAGACTCTGGATTTCAGCTCAGGTCATGACCTTACAGTCCTGAGATGGAGTCCTGAGTCAGTTCCATGTCAAGCATGGAGCCTGCTTAAGATTCTTTCTCTCTGGCCCTCCCCTGCACTCATTCTCTCTCAAAAAACAAACAAAAATAGGTGAAGACTCCTTAGCCTGATATTCAAAAGCCTTCTCAATCTGCACGAATTCCACAAATTCTTTCCCAAATCACTGCTCCAGAAAACCTACAGAAAAGCTCAACTCTACTACCTCCTTTTCTCCATATATCAGTGTCTCACCTGTACTTTGGTCATATTTCCTCTACGTCAAATAGTATGCCCCTTTTTCTTCATCTTCAAGCTCCACCTTTATGCATTCGATAATATTGTTACTGTATTCCTCCAATCCTCATTCAGCAGGCCTTCGGGTCATTCCTAACATGTCCTAGGCATTATGTGTAGCAGAGGACATAGAGAAATAGAAGAAGGAACAACATTCTGGCAGACAGACAGATGTGCAAACTCCTAGGATACAGTGTACACTGGGAGCTCGAGGGATATGCACCTACCCCAGGCAAAAGAGAACACTTTAAAAATGCACCTTGTGGAGGCTATAATATCAAAACTTAAAGTTAGCTAGAAAAGAGAATGAGGCAAGAACATTGTAAGCAGAAACAGCAGGCAGCAGCAAGCTTTGGGGATTCTGGTGTGGACAGCACAACTGAGGCAGTGCATGTAATTCCAACAATTTATCTGCCTTGGAACTCCCATAGTGTCTCACCACGTCTCTTACGGACATATCACTTGTTGCCCTATATTATAGTCATTAACATGCTTATCTGATCTTCATTATTGGATAAGAAAATGATAACCATGCCCAATTAATCTTTTTTGTTCCTAACAGATCCTTTTTTTAAAAAAAATGTTTTTATTTATTTTTGAAGGAGAGAGAGAGACAGAGCACGAGCGGGGCAGGAGCAGAAAGAGAAGGAGACACAGAATTCGAAGCAGGCTCCAGACGACTCTAAGCTGTCGGCACAGAGCCCAATGCGGGGCTCAAACCCACAAACTGTGAGATCATGACCTGCGCCGAAGGCGGACGCTCAACCGACTGAGCCATGCAGGCGCCCCCAAACAGATCCTTAAAAATATCTTTCATTTACGTAGCACATGATTAATATGTTTGTTGAATGGATAAATAATTTTAGATTGAATTTCCCTGGATTGTCACTTCAGGAGAGTTTGAATTGTTAATATTTGATTCATAACTTTGAATAGGGACTTCCCAATGTAGTATCTTACTTTTAGGGCATCTAGAAGAAGAAAGCTGGGAAGCTACTTAAATCTAAGGAGAAATAATCAAGGCTCTGGTAATCATCATGACATATTTTTCTGATATTATCATCTCATATTCACTGTGTTACTGGCAAATGCTGTCAAAGCAAGTGCTGATTTCCTATCTGATAATACCACCCTTGTACAGGCTACTTATAACACTTGTGGGGACTGTTACACTAGAACAAATAAAGGCCCACATATCATAAATCTATGTAATTAAAAGTTATAAATAATGCCAATAAAACTGTTAAGTAAAACATGTTCTATGCTCCTGCCTTTGCAAGGTACATTCCTAATCACCTGGAAGGGCAGGTTCAAATTCTGAACTCTCAGACTCTGGAGTTCTAGGTTTGAAGGTAGCAGCACAGAAAACACCATCCCTATGCAGGAGCTAGGGGCTCGCTCCCCTCCTCTTCTGCCTGCTTTGCGTCTTCCCACACTGAGAAAGTCCCTGCACTCATGTGGACACCCCCACATACAGGTTAACATCTTATTCATTAATAAATAAAATGTAACCCCCATTAATATCTGCCACTTGGTTACCCCATGGACCTACGGATGTACACACCTGAGGCAGGTCTGCATTCAGCACGATGGCCAAGGAAGAAGCCTCCACAGCCTTGGAAGTGGACTGAGTGCCAGCTAAGAAGAAAATCCTAGGACATGAGTATGCGGAGCGTGGCTAGAAGTGGATTGCTAGTTGTCCCACGGGGCCTAGTCAGAGGTTAAGAAGGGGCTTGTGTTGCCCGGGACTTGAGGCAGTATTTCTGCTCCCCAAGCAACTGCCCCTCAACACACTCTCACTCCCAAGAAGACATAATGACCATCATATGTAAACAGTAGTTCCATATACATTGTTAGGGAAAATAACATTTCTTCCTCTGAGAAAGCAACAGTTCATGAAGTACAAATAATAAACATGTGTAAAAGATTTGGAGTACTTGAAATATACAGCAGAATATTTTGTGAGTAGCTCAGGGATACAAGTAATCAAAATAATGATGATAATCATGTGTGAGACTGATTTTCTGTTAATGGATCAACCAGGAAATAAGGAAACAAAGGATTCTGGATAAATTGTTAAGAAACAATGAGAATCTCTATAAAAAACTGTAACCAAAAAAATTAAGCTGTAGAAAGTGCGGTGCCAGGATAGCTGATAGATAAATCGGTCTGTCAAGAATATCTACGGTTTCCTGATGCATTAGAAAATAACAAGTTCTTCACCTGATAAAGTAAAATCCTTTGACAGAAAGCCTGGCTCAAACTTCTTTGCATTTGCTTTAAAATAGTCGTAAAATGGAATTTGAGAGACTTTCCACTAAAACTGCCAATAGAGCTTAAGTTTGAGATAAGCCTCTGCTAATTTATGATGGCAGAAAACTGGTCATCATTCTCAATGATAACTATGAAACTATATAAAATCTGGGTTTCAAAGTACAAATGAAGTTAATGAATTCATTTTTAGGAATAATATAAATTTGGGAAAGTTACAACTTGATATCTGTGGTTGCCAATTGAGGAACAAAGGGAAAAACACTGGTTTCAGGCCCCAACTTAAGTTGGAATGCTAGCCTTCATAAGATATATGACTTTGGGTAAGTCATTTAAACTGAATCACTTGAGGACCAATATCTCAGCCTAAAATAAGGATAATAATATTTAATATTATTTTGTGAAGACTAATTTTGGCTACACGTGAAGGTGCTTTGAAAACACTGATGTGTGGTAGAACTGTTACACAGCAATATTAATGTTATTTGTTTTAACTCCCTCCTGCTGTGATTTCTGACGTATGTCACAGAAAAAGGGAACATCCCTCAATAGTGGGGGTATTTCTTTTCAGCTCAGTAGCAGTTACTTCCTCAGATTTGAAACGTGCAGAACTCTGATTCAGTCATTAAAAGGACTGGTCTGAATCAACGTGTCATCTTGGTAGTTGTTGCTTTCAACTTAACAATTATGATAAGTGTTTAACAACTGAGACTTTCTGTAACTAAAATACTTATCTCAGCTGTGATAAGTCACTTTGGGTCACTTCTGTCATACTGCAAAAACCTTAACATAATTTTTTAATGAATTTTTATTCTCAAGAGAAGTGTATATGCCTTGGACAAAATAACAAAAGGTAAGCAAAGGTTTATACTATATCCTACAATGTGTATGTCTTGAGGGGAAAAAAGAGAGATTTTATATTAACAAACGTATTCTTGAAGCATAAATAAACCATCAAATGAAGCAGAGGTCGTTCAAAGGCAGGAAAGAATAAATTGTTGGATAGTCAACAATCAAAGTCAAGCAAAGCCATAAACTGACCCATGAGTCGATTATGGATATGAATTAGGACAAGGATTTGAAGGGATTAATGAAGGCACAGAATTAAAAATGAGATCTCTGAAGTTGACAATAAATACAACTAAATTTTTTTTTCATTTTCTTTTATTGATTGATTGATTGATTGATTGATTTAAGAGAGTACAAGCTGGGAAGGGGCAGAGAGAGAGGGAGAGAAATCCCAAGCAGGCTCCATGCTGTCCCCGCTAATGTGGGGCCGGAACTTACAAACTGAGATCCTGACCTGAGCCGAAACCAAGAGTTGGACACTTGACCAACTGAGCCACCCAGGCACTCTTAAATACAACTAAATTTTTATTTCATGTGACATTCATGATGATTATTTTAAAAAATTTTTTTTATTAGTTTTCTTTACTTTTGAGAGGCAGAGAAAGACAGAGCATGTGTGGGGAGGGAAAGAGAGAGAAGCAGACACAGAACCGGAAGCAGGCTCCAGGCTCCAAGCCATCAGCACAGAGCCCAATACGGGGCCTGAACTCACGAACCATGAGATCATGACCTGAGCTGAAGTCGGACGCTCAACCAACTGAACCACCCAGGGGCCCCTCATGATGATTACCATGCAAGAGCCTGGCCGCTGTAAAATCTGTGGCACAAATAAAGGCCTTCTCTTGCTTTCACTGGTTCTCTTTCACAAACTCTATGTTGTGTCACTCTTCAAATGCCCTGGGCCTTTATAGGAGATGCTGTGATTTTAGGATAGCTTAATATCTTATGCTTATGATGTATAACTGTCTTTCTCCCCTCTCCTTTTTTGAGAACTACTTAAATTGTCTATTAAGAAGGATTTTGAACATACACAAATATATAAACAGGCTAACTCAGATATCCATTCTCTAGCCCTAAAAGCCATCACTTCACGGAAAATTCTGCCCCATGTACACTCCATCAACTTCCTCTTACAATCTGTGTATTGTTCAGTTCGCATCTCTAAAAGAAACTTTTTTGTTTGTTTCAAGTTTTTATTTAAATTATAGTTGGTTAACATATAGTATAATATTGGTTTCAGTAGCAGAATCTAAAAGAAACATTTTAAATAAACATAATCACAATATGATTTTCACACTTAAAACAAAGAGGTTATCTTTGTCACAAAATATGCAGCTGGTGTTCAAAATTACAGCTGCCTTGTACATCATCATTGTGTTCATATTTTGTCTGATAAAGATCTAAATAATATCTGTATATTACAATGACTGATATACATTTTATGATCTTTTAATTTACGTGTTACTCCTTCATCGTCCCCCTCCCATTTCCCCTAGCATTTAATAATAAAATAGTTCAATAGTTACTAAGTGCCAAGTCCTAGGGAAAATTCTACATGCATGGCTTTTAATTCTTCCAAAGCACTGCAAATTGGATACTGATTCACTCATTCTCATTTACCAAGCACCAAGTTTAAAACATAAAAGTGTCTGACTATAAAGATGGCATTCTCTCAAGTATACCAATTCCTTCCAATTTCACTTTAAAGGTACACAACCGTATCACCACTCTCATCTCTACTGATTGATGTCCTCTGTGCTACGCAATTTTTGCTCATGATCATGCTTTTCTGCCAACACGGGAGGAAGCTAATAATTTCTTTTTTTTTTAATGTTTATTTATTTTGAGATAGTGAGTGAACAAGCAGGCAGGGGCAGAAAAAGAGGGAGAGAGAATCCCAAGCAGGCTCCATGCTGTCAGCACAGAGCCCGAAATGGGGCTTGATCCCACAACTGTGAGATCATGACCTAAGCTGAAATCAAGAGTTGGACACTTAACCGACTAAGCCACCCAGGCGACCTGGGATTACTTTATCTTAAGAGATGTATTAGCTGGGGCTGGTAAATGTGCATAGAAACATTTTTATTTGGGGGCACCTGGGTGGCTCAGTCATTTGAGCGTCCAATTTCAGCTCAGGTCATGATCTCATGGTTCGTGAGTTGGAGCCCCACATCAGGCTCTCTATTGTCAACACGGAGCCTGCTTTGGATCCTCTGTCCCTCTCTCTCTCTCTGCCCCTCCACTGCTTGTGCTCTCTCTCTTTCAAAACTAAATAAACATTTAAAAAAAGAAACATTTTTATCTGGGTCCTCTAATTTTTTTGGTAAGTCTAGCTAAAGGTCTGTCAATTTTTGATTATCTTTTCAAAAAATATCACCTATAAGTTTCATTAATCTTTTCTTTTTTTAATGTTTATTTATTTTTGAGAGAGAGAAAGAGAGAGGGAGAGAGAGAGCAAGTGAGCAAGCAGGGGAGGAACAGAGAGAGAGGAGACACAGAATCAGAAGCAGGCTCCAGACTCTGAGCTGTCAGCACAGAGCCCGATGCAGGGCTTGAACCCGTGAACCGTGAGATCATGACCTCAGCCAAAGTCACATGCTTAACTGACTGAGCCACCCAGGCACCCCTCATTATTATTTTCTATTGTTTTTCTGATCTCCATTTCATTTACTTCCACTATATCTTTTTATTTCCTACCTCCTGTTAACTTTGGGCTTAGTTTCCTGACCCCTCCCCAGTTCCTTAAGGTATAAAGTTGTTTACTTAAGAACTTTCTTTTGTCTTAATGTAGGTGTTTTTTTTACTAAAAACCTTTGTCTTAGTACTGCTTTTGCTATATCTCATAAGTTTTGCTATCTTGTTTTTACATTCTCATTTGTCTGAAGGTACTTTATTATTTCTCTTTTGATTTCTTCCTTGACCTATTAGTTATTCAGGAATTTGTTGTTTAATCTCCCTCTATTTGTGAGTTTTCCAGTTTTCTTGTAATTTACTTGTAGTTTCACAGCATTTTGGTCTAAAAACATGACTGATGTGATATCATTCTTCTTAATTTTAGTACTTGATTTGTGGCCTAACATATGATCTATCCTGCAGAATATTCCATGTGCCCTTGAGAAGAATGTGTATTCTGCTGCTTTTGAATGGAATAATCTATATATGTTTGTAAGGCTTACCTATAAGGTCTAACGTTTCCTTAGTTTCCTTAGTCCAATGTTTCCTTATTGATTTTTTTGTCTGGATGATCTATCCATTGTTGAAAATGGAATAATGAAGTCCCCTACTATTATTTTATTGTTGGCTATTTCTCCCTTCAGATCTGTTAATATTTGCTTTAGATATTTAGGTGTTCCTATGTGTGGTTCATAAATATTTTTAAATGTTAAAGCCTCTTTTGATCCTTTTCATTATATAATAACCTTATTTATCTCTTAAATGAATTAAACTCTATTTTGTTTGATATAGGTATAGTTACCATTGTATTCTTTTAATATCCATTTGTATGGAGTGCCTATTCCCATCCCTTCACTTTCAGTCTATGTGTGTCCTTACAACTGAAGTGAGTCTCTTATAAGCCACATAGAGTTGAATCCTACTTTTCCATCCATTCAGGCACTCTATGTCTTTTGACTGGAGAATTTAGTCCATTTATATTTAAAGCAACTAATGATAGGTATGGACTTACTATTACCATTTAAAACATTGTTTTCTTGTTGTTTTAACTACTTTTTCCTTTCTTCTTCTCCTGTTCTTTTCCTTTGTGACTTGATAATTTTCTACAGTGGTATATTGATTCCTTTATTTTTATCTTTTGTGTATCTACTACAGGATTTTGCTTTATTGTCAGCATGAGTCTTACATAAAAGTCATATATATTTATATATATATATATATTTATATTTTTAAGGTAATAAAAACTAAAACTTTGAATTCATATGAAATTCTCCATTTTATACTCCACTGCCCTACATTTTGTTTTTGATGTCACAATTTATATCTTTTTACACTGTGTATCCATTAACAAATTATTGTGACCAGTCTTCTAACCTTCTTCCTAGTGTTATAAGTGATTTACCCAACACTACTACAACATTGGAGTATTTTGTGTTTAACTATATATTTACTTTTGCCAGTAAGTTCTGTACTTTTTATATATTTTTCTGTTACTGTTTAATATCTTTTAAGTTCAGTCTAGTGGTGATGAACCCATTTATCTTTGTCTGGAAATCTCTTTCTCCTTCAATTCTGAAGAACAAATTTGCTGGGTAGAGTATTCTCAGTTCATATATTTTTTTTTTCTTTCAGCACATTGAATATGTCATTCCACTCCCTTCTAGCCTGAAAATTTTTGCTGAAAAATCTGTAGTCTCATGTGTATTCCTTTGTATTTAACAAGTTGCTTTTCTCTAGCCCGTTTAAAGATTTTTCTCCTTGCTTTTGACATTTGTTTCTCTCTCTGAGTCTGTTCAGATTCCTTTCACTGATGATACTTTGGGCTTCCTGGATCTAGATGTCTCTTTCCCCAGATTAAGGAAGTTTATGGCCATTAATTTTTAATACATTTTCTGCTCCTTTCTCTCTCGTCACTTTGTGGGACCCCATATAACACATATTGGTATATTTGATGGTGCCCCATAAGTCTTTTGAGCTATCTTAACTCTTTTTCATTTTTTTTCCTTTTTGTTCCCTTGATTAGATGAATCCCACCATCCTGTGTTTGAGCTCATTGGTCCTTTCTTCCACTACATCTAGTCTGTTGTTGAACCCCTCTGTTGAAAATTTTGATTTAGTTATTGCATTCTTCATGATTGCTGCCCTGATTATTTTTTATTTTCTATCTCTTTGTTAAAACTCTCATATGCATTTCTATCCTGACCATAGTGAGCATCTTTATAACCATTACTGTGAACACTCTATCATGTAAATAACTTATCTCCATTTCATTAAGATCTGTTTTTTTAAAAAATTCTTTTTAATATTTATTTATTTCTGAGACAGAGAGAGGCAGAGCATGAGCGGGGGAGTGGCAGAGAGAGAGGGAGACACAGAATCCGAAGCAGGCTCCAGGCTCTGAGCTGCCAGCACAGAGCCTGACGCGGGGCTCGAACTCACAAACTGTGAGATCATGACCTGGGCTGAAGTCGGTAGCTCAACCAACTGAGCCACCCAGGTGCCCCATTAAGATCTGTTTTTGTAGATTTACCTTGTTCTTTTGTTTGGAATACATTCTTCCATTTCATTTCTTTTTTCTTTTTCTCTTTGTCCTTCTCCCTCTCCTCCTCCTTCTTTTTTTTCTTTCTTTTTTTTTTTTGCTTGACTCTGTGTTGGTTTATGCACATTAGATAAAATAGCCACATCTCCCAGTCTTAACAACATGGTCTTGTGTAGGAGATGAACCTCACCAATTAGCACAGCCTGAGCTCCTAGGTGTCTCTCAAAACGTACAGATAATCCAAGCTGTATTCTTCGTTCTTAGAGGCTCTCTAAGTGTTCTAAGGCATGTCAATGTCCCTGAGGGGAGGATCACAGTCAGCATCTAGATGCAGGCTGATTCGAAGCTGGACCCTCAGGCAGGGAAAGTATATATTTAAGCCACTTCCAAGGAGAAAGTGGAGCACTTTTGTCTGCCTCTTCTGTGCTGTGACTGGGTTTATAGCCATAGGAGGAATCCTCCTGCACCCTTTAAGAAACTACTTCTTTATTTTGCACTTGCACAGTCATCTGGGACTTTTAAACACAAGTCATGTTGGCTCTCAGAGCTAAGTGATCCAGGGACTCATTCCTTGGGCAGCACCTGCAAAACCTGGGGTGTAGTCATGTGTACAAACTTCTTCCAGGGAGATATTGGTGACTTGGAGTGGGCTGGAGGGAGAAGGCAGGAGAGGTGTCTACCAGCTTCCCTGGCTTCTAAGGAAGATTATAGCTAGCCTCTAGATGTGCACTAAATGAGGAGCCTGACTGTCATGCAGCAGATTTATAAGTATGCAGAGAAGTCTCTTTCAGGGAAAGAACGGGAGATGGGTGGTTTTTGCCTGCTCTCTCTACACTTTGTTCTGGAGGGATAGCCATAGTGAGTGCTCTCATGGCCATTAAGAACCATTCTTTGTTTGCTATAGTCTTATGAGCCTCATGGACACAAGCCCCACTGTTTTTCAAATTTAGGTGTTTTGAGGGCCCATCTCTTGGGTGGGAGTCTAAAAAGTTGGAATGCTAGATGTGGGGCCCAACCCCTTTACTCCTCTCTCCTGACTGTATGGCATGTGCTGGGGTGAAGTTTATGGTACGAGTTTGTCTCAGTCTTTCCTACCATTTCAATGTGGTATTTTCTCATTTGCCCAAAGTATTGGAGTTACTCAGCTGGTTCTAGATCTCTTTCAAAGGGAATTGTGCCATGTGTACATTTGGTGCATCCAAGGGAGAAAGGGGCAGAATTGATGAAAGGCCCTGAGGTAGCCTAGCAGAGATGAACGCTATGCATTCAATATTTTCATACATAATTTAATTTCATAAAAAGAACATGAGACCAAATTATGTTCAGTCAATGCTTTTTGTTACACACATGTAGGGAAATCTTAAGTTACTGAGGTACTACTAATTCTCCTCAGCTCCTAGAACTGTAGACATTCTATTTTGGAAATAAATAAACCATTTTTGAAGTATGAATCACACATAACCAGACCTACACAGTGATGGCAAATATCACACACAGTTTTAATAAATGTAGAAGAGAGTCAAATAAAGCATCATTGAGAGAGGATGGAAATATGCATGCTTTATTCAATTAGATTTACAGAGAACTTAGGGAAGGATGCTCTCCTGTTTGGCAAACTGAGAGAATTTCTCTCTAAAAATCACCTTAGCCTATTTTCCACAGGATCTTAGATTAAGGTAACAAACAAAACAAGAAGAAAATTATAGCCTTAGGATCTGCTTGACTAAATAGCTCTTTCTAAAAGGGCTGGTGGTTTCTTTGGGATACAGTTAAGTGCCAAGGCTATAATTTCCCATTTATTTTCTTTTGTCATTGTGTATATAGGGTATTTACCCCAATTTGATGCAATTTGCACTTTGTCAGAGGAAGACTTTGCAGATTCATATTAACCACATTTCCTTTCCTAAAACATGCTATAAAAAACTGTCCCTGTCACTCTTCTTTTGACATTGGCCTTCTGCTTACACAGAACTCAGTCGTCAAATGATTGAAGGCCTGTGTAATTCAGCTCTAATGGATTGTAGGAGGCAAGGGTGTTTTAAACTGCTCTAGTTTAAAATGCCTTTCCTCAAATAGCTCACATATCTGAAATTGCACACACTTCAAGTAGAAAAGATCAAATTCTACTGTCATGCTACTGGAATAGCTATCTCGACAGGTTTTTATTTATAGATTTTGTTTGGAGGGTGTTTAATGTGAGGAAAGACACATAAATCACAGGTGAGTTGGAGGTCCTGGATGTGAGCTGTTGGACGTTGGCAGTTTGAACAGCAGCCTAGGCTGCACATCCTTGTCTTTGATCTACTGTATGTCAGTTTCCTTTAATACGATTTTTTAAAATTTAAAATTTAACCTATTACTTAAATATTCTACCTTTTCGGGGCGCCTGGGTGGCGCAGTCGGTTAAGCGTCCGACTTCAGCCAGGTCACGATCTCGCGGTCCGTGAGTTCGAGCCCCGCGTCAGGCTCTGGGCTGATGGCTCGGAGCCTGGAGCCTGTTTCCGGTTCTGTGTCTCCCTCTCTCTCTGCCCCTCCCCCGTTCATGCTATGTCTCTCTCTGTCCCAAAAATAAATAAAAAACGTTGAAAAAAAAAAATTTAAATATTCTACCTTTTCACCAAGAGATATGGCTCTATCTTGACTACAGTACTATTGTGGAAATGGGTTCAGTTTAATGCATAGTTTATCATGGCTTTATCTTTCCAAAGGGACTATCTTATCACAAATATTAACATATAGCTCTTGAATAAATAAAACATTCTCCACTGCTATTTTACTTTTTGCCCAAAGTTCTCTTAAACCTCAGTGATACAACAACAACCTAACTAAAAACTGAACCAAGACCATAATGAACACCTTACCAAAAAGAAAATACAGATGGAAAACAAGTATATAAGAAACTCCTCATCATGTGTCATTTGGAAAATGGAAATTAAAACAGCAAAATACCACTAAACACCTATTAGAATGGCCAAAATCCTGAACACTGACAATTTCATATGCTTGTGAGGATATGGATCAACAGTAACCTCCGTACATTGCTGACAGGAATGGTAAATGGTAAGGCCACTTTGGAAGACAGTTTGCCAGTTTCTTAAAAAACTAAACATACTTTGACCATACTAACCAGCAACTGCACTCCTTAGTATTTACCAAAAAAACAAAAGTTAAATATTTTGTCCACTCAAAAACCTGCACATAAATGGTTATAACAGCTTTATTCACAATTTCCAAAACTTAGAAAAATACAAGATATCCTTCAGTGGTGAATGTATAAATAAACTGGTTCATAGACAATGGAATATGATTCAACGGTAAAGAGAAATAAGTTATCAAGCCATGAAAAGACATGGAGGAACCTCAGATGCATATTACTAAGGGAAAAAAGCCAATCTGAAAAGTTATATACTGTATGACTCCAACTATATGACATTCTGAAAAAGGCACAACTATGGAGACAAGTAAAAAGATCAGTGGTTGCCAGGATTCAGGAGGGAAGAAATACTGAATAGACAGAGAACTGAGAATTTTTAGGGCAGTGAAACAACTCTGTAAGGTACTATGATGGTGGATTCATCTCATTATACTTTTGTCCAAAGCTACAGAATGTACACCAAGAATGAACCTTAATGTAAACTGTGTTATGTGGGTGATATGTCAATGTAGGTTCCTCGGTTTCAACAAATGTACCACCCTGCTGGGGTATGTGAATAATGGGGAGGCTATGCAGAGGTGGGGGTCTAGGGATATGGGGAAACTCTCTACCTTGTGCTCAATTTTGCTAGAATCTAAAACTGATCTTAAAAAAATATGCATTTTCAGAAACAATGAAGTTTTTTATTCACATATCCATGGTTAAGATTAGTAAGAAAATGGACATTTGTCATTGATATTGGACTGAATATTTTTATTTATTTTTATTTTTTTAAGTTTATTTATTTTGAGAGAGAGAGAATGAGCAGGGGAGAGGGGCAGAGAGAGAGGGAAAGAGAGAGAATCCCAAGAAGGCTCCACACTGTGAGCACAGAGCCCAACGTGGGGCTTCATCCCATAAACCATGAGATAATGACCTGCGCCGAAATCAAGAGTCGGATGCTTAACCGACTGAGCCACCCAGGTGCCCCTGGATGGAATATTTTTAAAACTACCAAAAGCTTACCTCATGTAGGTCACTAGGTATTAGTGTGTTTGTCCATGGTTTATTACCTTCCTTTTACCAGTCTTCTTAATCTAAGAATGCCTATCCCTGCCCCCCTCCAAAAAAATTTATCACACCCGGGAAAGATTCTTACAAAATCCCTTTATTAGTTAACTATGACACAGAAGAGAGAGTTAGGAAAAGCTGTGATACAAATTAGCTTGTACAAATATAAGAGAGGAAGATGAGCAACTGCTGGCACATGCATCTGAAGACGCAGAGGAAGCAACAAATGGCAGGTGCTTACCAGCCAACTGACCTCCCCAGTCCAGACAGGCTGTACACCTCCAGTCAGCACTGAGGCAAGCACATCTGGCACACATGTGTTCTGGACACTACTGTAAGGTGCAGACGGTTAGAAGCAAGGAAGAAAGTTGACAACAGAAAAGGAAAATGTGAGAGAAAAAGATGCAAGAGGAGGTCTAAACGGGAACACTTGAGAGATGTCTGGGTTGCCCACTCGGTTAAGCGTTCGGCTTGTGATTTTGGCACAGGTCATAATCTCACGATTCATGGGTTTGAGAGCCCCACGTCTGGCTCCTGGCTGACAGCGTGGAGCCTGCTTGGGATTCTCTCTCTATCCCTCTCTCTGCCTTTCCTCTGTTTGTGCTCTCAAAATAAATAAATTAACATTAAAAAATACCAAAAAAAATGGGGCGTCTGGGTGGCTCAGTCGGTTAAGCATCTGATTTTGGCTCAAGTCATGATCTCGCAGTTTGTGGGTTGGAGCTCCACGTCAGGCTGTGTGCTGACAGCTCGGAGCCTGAAGCCTGCTTCGGATTCTATGTCTCCTTCTCTCTCTGCCCCTCTTTCCCTCCCTCCCTGCCTCTCTCTCTCTCTCTCTCTCTCTCTCTCTCTCTTTCTCTCTCTTCCTCAAAAATAAACACTTAAAAAAAACTTTAAAAAAATACTAAAAAAATAAATGGGAAGACTTAAAAACAGTTTAAACATGACCAATAAAAATAGAGAACAGAGTAGGAAAATGTTCTTTGTGTGGTTTGATTTAAATGAACTTACTATAGACATCTTTATCCCTGAACAATTTATAGTTACTTTTGTATATTGACTACTGACACTTTATTTTATTTATTTATTTATTAACTTGCTTTATTATTTTTTTTTAATTTACATCCAAATTAGTTAGCAAATACTGCAACAGTGATTTCAGGAGTAGATTCCTTAATGTCCCTTACCCATTTAGCCCATCCCACCTACCCCAACCCCTCCCATAACCCTCAGTTTGTTCTCCAGATTTATGAGTGTCTCCTGTTTTGTCCCCCTCTCTGTTTTTATATTATTTTTGTTTCCCTTCCCTTGTGTTCATCTGTTTTGTCTCTTAAAGTCTTCATATGAGTGAAGTCATATAATTTTTGTCTTTCTCTAATTTCACTTAGCATAATACCCTCCAGTTCCATCCACGTAGTTGCAAATGGCAAGATTTCATTCTTTTTGATTGCCGAGTAATACTCCATTGTATACATATACCACATCTTCTTTATCCATTCATCCACCGATGGACATTTGGGCTCTTTCCATACTTTGGCTATTGTTGATCATGCTGCTATAAACATGGGGGTGCATGTGTCCCTTCGAAACAGCACACCTGTATCCCATGGATAAATGCCTAGTAGTGCAATTGCTGGGTCGTAGGGTAGTTGTATGTCTAGTTTTTGGGGGAACCTCCATACTGTTTTCCAGAGTGGCTGCACCAGCTTGCATTCCCAATTGACTACTGACACTTTAAAGCCAATACCACCAAAGAAACACAGATAATGATATTGATTTAAAATGCATTTGTGTCTCTCTGCCCCTCCCCCGTTCATGCTCTGTCTCTATCTCAAAAATAAAAATAAAAAAATTAAAAAACGTTAAAATGCATTTGTGTGTGTTCATATGCATGCTCACATGTAAACATACTGGATAAATAACAACTAGCAACAGAAGTGCACTGCTATGAGCTCAGACTCTGGAGTTAGATTGGCTATTTTCAAATTCTGAATTCAAACGGAGTGAGCCTAAATAAATTATTCCACCACACAGGTCCAGATTCCTAACCATTAATATGGGGACAATAAGAGTACCTACTTCAGAGGATTTTTGTAATGATTAAATGAATGAAATCATGTGACAATGCTTAGCATATAATAAGCAGTAGTTATTGCTATAGTTTTAATGACTACTCTTTATAATTATTGGAAGGCAAATACAGTCACATGAAATGATGGTATGCTCCTGAGAACTGTAAAACTGCTTCCCCCTCTTGGCCTCTGTCATCCAAAAATCACTATCACCATAAGCAGTTGGTGGTAATTCTCTAGTAAGCAAAAATGGCACATCAAAGATAAAACAGAGTGAGACGGTGGGAGACAGAAGCATTTCCCCTAAGTTCTGATTTCTACATCCCAAGGGAAGAGAGAAGAGAAAAGCTAGAACCTGAAGTCAGGGGACCTCCGCCGATCACAGCATCTGCAGCTCTGTGCTTCATATTCTGACCTCTGCATATTTACCTTCCTCCCACTTCATGCTCTGATTTGCTTCCTGAGGCAGAGCCGCTGTGTTTCATCAATTAAAACCGGCTCCCAAATCCTCAGCTGTGAGTTTCTCATGACTCCTGCTTTCAATGGGATGCATTTTTATTGTACAGTAAATGTCAGTTTTCATCAGCTCAAACGTCCTCATAACATAGTATGACTTGAAGATATGCAAATACCTTCTTACCAGATACTTCTAATTAGGCAGAGGTCTTGGGTGGGGAGGTACTCCCTAATTACTTCTGAGGTAATCAGGAGAAATCACGCTTTTGTTTTTTCCAACGTTTTTTATTTATTTTTGGGACAGAGAGAGACAGAGCATGAACGGGGAAGGGGCAGAGAGAGAGGGAGACACACAGAATTGGAAACAGGCTCCAGGCTCCGAGCCATCAGCCCAGAGCCCGACGCGGGGCTCGAACTCACAGACCGCGAGATCGTGACCTGGCTGAAGTCGGACGCTTAACCGACTGCGCCACCCAGGCGCCCCTAAATCACGTTTGATTATATGCTGTACATTGGCTTCAGGAAGCTCAAAGCCAGCATTCACCGCCACAGGGCTTCGGGGAGGCAGGCTCCCAGCTTTTCTTGTCTGGAAAGATACTTGTCTCTCTTCTCAGCTTCCTCAGACCACCTCCTCCCTCTTTGTAGTCATGGTTTGCAGACAGCCGGGGACCTTGGTTGGCATTAAAAGTGGGCCACCAACCAGGCTGAGAGCACATGGCTGCACAGTTCTAAAGCCACCCGATAATCAAGCCTCAAAGCACACACACAGGTGCCAGGCGGCTTTAATCAGAAATCACTGGGAAATGTCACAAGTGCAGGCATTATGGTTTAAAGGGAACTTGTCAGCTACTGGGGAAATGACAATGATGGTGCCCGGCTTGTGCACAAGACAGGGCATTAGTGCTACTAACTGAATGGAAGAGAAATCCCTTAAGAACTATCACCATGAGAACTTGAGGCCATAAATCCATTTTTATGCACTTTTCCCTGTCATTCTCTTTGGGGCCATTAACTTAAACTTAGTTTGATTCATAATTGTTAAAGGTTCGTGTTCTTAAAACTGATAGGGTTTACGTTAAGCCCCACCTCTGGACTGACAGTAAGCAGTATAACTACGAAATCCAGGGAACATTCCAAATGAGTGTGTGTGGTTTGCCTCAGTCACTTCCACTGTCCTGACTCGGGTATAAATGCAGAAGGAAGGCTCCCCTCAGCGACTCAGTGAATTTTTCTACTCCTGGTTCGCAAGTGTCTGTGGGTTTTCTACTTAAATATGGGGATAAGAGGCAAACTCTCTACTGTGATTGCAGGGGTCCAGGGAAGGAGGTCAAATGTCTCTCTGCTGCTGCTGTCTACTAACGCAGAAGAGAATTCGAACCACACTGCAGTGCTCAATGCTTGTGTGATTTAAAGGGTAAAGGAGGTGGTACTGTCAGGTTTGCTTTAGGAACGGGGACTTCCCATTTACCTGGACTGACAAGGGTACAGAATGCACTTTAAGGTCAAGCAGTTGGGCTTTCTACCTCTGAATTTACCGGGTATTACACAAAGATTGCATTCTGATTTCAGAACTTGTGAACTTCTGTGTTCAAAGACAATCTAATTGCTTGTCATTGCCTTGCAGCCCTTATTTGGGCAGAGGATAGAGCCATCCACTCAAAGTCCAATCCAAAATGCTAGTCATGTAAAAGCATTCACATTTGACATGTAACAGTGGATCGGTTAGGGCCAAGGGGTAAGAAATGGTTCAAGTGTAATCTAGGATTAGGCAAGAGAAAGTGATAGGGAATGATTTAATCAACATAAACAGCCAGAAGAATACTTTCAAGACCAAATCAGAGCACTGTACTATCTCTCAAGAAAGCTGATTGGGCAAAATATTCTATTTAATTACCCAAAAGCTATTTAAATTACCTGTACTTGACAGTTATTCATTACGCAGATCAATGAATAGCATAGTAAGCAGACACCCCTCAATTCTGATGCCATTGTTTCAATAGAAACCTTTAAAACCATCAGACACCTAACATTCATTCTGTCTTACAGCCACACACCAGATAAGTACTGCTTATTCATGTTCTTGGGATCGATATAATTATCTTGTCTTTCAAGTCAGATACTTGGTCAATAATATCTATCTCGCGCCCCAACTTTATTTACTTGACGATTTAGAGAATCAAGTTGGGAAAGGGTCTTTAACTTAATTAGAATACAGAATTTACCTGCCCTTGATGCTGAAATGGTAGCAGGGAAAAGAAGTTAACAGACTGTGTTAGTAGACAGGGAACATGACTTGTGTTGGTGGTAAAGGACTCTACACATGTCCACACAAGACATGCGCACCATAACAGGTAGAATGATCTACTGGCATTTATATCAGTTTGCACTGGACCACTGGCCTACAAAGCACATAATACAAATTAGGTTCAGTTAATAATAAGCAAAACACATCATGAGATTTGTAAGATAATTCAAAGGAAATTATATAAACCAGTTAGGCTGTGAAAGCAGGAAGAAAACAGAGCAGGAGAGTCACTCTGTATAAAATGACGGTTTAAATACCCTGGGTCCATATCTCAGGTGTCAGCTCACTATAATCACAAATGGAGGAAATAAAGAGTATTCTGTGGTTTTTGATAGCTGCAGCACTGCAGGATCGAATGGAATTATAAAACAATACTAAATCACATGACCGCTGCCTCAAACACCTCAAGTTGCATCATGAGCAGCATGGTTTGAATTTACTTCATTTTGTTTCTAGAACTGGCATTTAAATTTTCTGAACAAAGGAAACTATTTCAAACACAATGTTTCTGCCTGGTAGAATGTCTCCGGTTCTCAGCCAAAGTGCCTGAATAACACTTTTTTTCAGCAACTTACCAGGTGAAGATTAAGGAACTCTATAATTGGCATGTAAGGTGACAGGACCATAATGTGTATCACTAGTTGTCACAGAACACAACCGAGATTCCCCAGGGCTATGAATGAAACACATTCTTCTTTGGCTAATGAGTTCTGAGAAAGCATCACTGTCCTACAGATGTACTCTACTAATAGGATGGCACTAAGAAATAAAAGCACAAAAATTTTGGAAGCTTGTCCTAATTTTAAACATAAATTCACAAGTGTCATTGTCTACATATCACATTTAATAGTGTAAGGTTCCACAAAGTACGCCTATTACTAATCTATTACCTTCTGTCTGCTTTGCCCCAGAAAATAGGGAGTTATGGGATGTTCAAACTGGAAACTATACTGGGGCAGGCGAATATTCAAACATGAAACACAGACTATACAAACATCATGCCTAATTATTTATTGGTTGAAAATTTTGGCAAATATGTAGTTTGCTTTTCCTTCAGTCCTCATTTGACCAGGTCATTTAAACAAAATTATTCAGACACCCTGTCTGGAATACTAGAAGAGTCCTGTGCTAACAGTAGAAATGAAGATGGTAGGGATAACCTACTTTGTGCTTCCTAACCTGTCAGTGGATCCTATACCTGTTAGTTTGCTATTGGGATACATGAAGGTACTCTTAACAGGGTACCAAAAGTCCAAAATTGGATTCACCACATGAGCACAATGCAGAACGAAAAAAATCATCTTACAGCTTAAAAACATCTCTTTGCTAGTATCTCCTTTACCAATATCATTCTTTTTTTTTAAGTTTATTTATTTAGAGAGAGAAGGAGAGAGAATGAGTAGGGGAGGAGCAGAGAGAGAGAGTCCCAAGCTGGTTCCACGCTTTCAGCACTGAGCCCAATGCTTGGCTTGAACTCACGAAGTGGGAGATCATGACCTGAGCCAAAACCAGGAGTCAGACACTTAACCGAATGAGCCACCCAGACACCCCCCAATGTCATTCTTCATGATATCACCAGTTATTATTCACTGATTCCCCTTCCCTACGGAACGGGTCCATGTAAACGGGGCTAAGGTAGGGCAGAGCTGCCAAGTACTTCTCACCAAATGTTGCATCAGGTGGTGTGATGAGTCTGTACTGAAAATCAGATCCTAAGACTAACTTCATAAACTCCCTCCAACTGTTATTGTTGTCGGGATGGTGGCAGTGGTGATGTTTTCCTTTATTTTTCCCTATCCACTGTGTTTGACACTTACTAGGATCTTTCATTCTAGAAAGTTATATAGTTACTTCTGGGAATTGGCATGTATTAAGTTGTTACACATCACTTACAAGGGATCCTCAATAAGATTAAGAGCCAATTTCTCACCAGAAATCATGAATGACAGAGGGCAGTGGGATGACATATTTAAAACGCTCAAAGGAAAAAAAAATGGCAATCAGGAATTGTACGCCAACTATACTTCAATATTTTTTAATAAGAAATAAAAATAAATTTTAGAAAAGCCACTGCTAAGACAATGAAAAGACAAGCCACATATTGGGAAAAATATTTACAAAATACATACCTGATAAAGAACTTGCATCCAAAATATGCGAAGAATTCTTAAAACTCAACAAGAAGAAAACAAAAACTTAAAGGGGCAAAAGATCTGAACAGACATTTCACCACAGAAGTTGCACAGATGGCAAAAAAGCAATGACATGATGTTCAACATCATTAGCTATTAAAGGAATGCCAGGTAAAATTATGATGAACTATCACTACATACCCATCAGAATGGCTAAAATTCAAAATACTAACACCAAATCCTGGTGAAGATGTGGAACAACAGAAACTTTTATTCATTACTGTGGCAATGCAAAATAATATAACTACTCTGGAAGATAGTTTGGTGGTTTCGTACAAAAATAAACATACTCTTACCCTGTCCTATGATTCACCAGTTATACTACTCCATATTCATTCAAAGGATTTGAAAACGTGTACCTACGCAAAACCTGCACATGAATGTGCAGAAGCTCTATTCTTAATTGCCAAGACTTGGAAGTAATCAAGATGTCCCTCAATAAATAAGTGTATAAACAAACTGTGGTCTAAACACACATTGTAATATTATTCATTGATAAAAAGAAATGAGCTATCAAGCCATGAAAAGACATGGGGGACGGGCACCTGGCTGGCTCAGCCAGTGGAGCATCTAACTCTTGCTCTCAGGGTCATGAGTGTGAGACCACATTAGTGTAGAGACTACTTTATAAATAAATAAATAAATAAATAAATAAATAAATAAATAAATAATTACATGGAGAAAGCTTAAATGCATATTACCAAGTGAAAAAACAATCTGAAAAGGCTCCAATACTGCATGAATCCAAATATATGATGTTGTGGAAAAGACAAAACTATGGAAACAGGGGTGCATGGCCGGCTCAGTCAGAAGAGCATGTAACTCTTGATTTTGGGGTCATGAGTTTGAGCTTCACATAGAGTGTAGAGATTATTTAAAACAAACTTAACACAGAAAAACTATAGAGACAGTAAAAAGTTCAGCCAGGAGTGGGGCAGGGAAGGGGCAAACAGGCAGAGCACTGAGGATTTTTAGGGCGGTGAAACTATTTTGTAAGATACTATAATGGCAGAGACATGTCACTATACATTTGTCAAAATCCACAGAATTGACAATACAAAGAATGAACCCTAATGTAAATTATGGATTTAGCTAATAATAATGTATCAGTGTTGGCTCATCAACTTCAACAAGTATACCACACTAATGTCTGATGTAAATAATATAAGGGGAAAATGCATAATGTATAAGGGCAGTATATGGGAAATCTACATTCTGTTCAATTTATCTGTAAACTTCAAACTGTTCAAAAGAATAAAATCTATTAATTTTTTCTAAAGTATCCTGAAAGGGGAGCCTGAGTGGCTCAGTTGGTTAAGCATCCAACTTCGGCTCAGGTCATGATCTCATGGTTCATGAGTTGGAGCCTCACATCAGGCTCTGTGCTGGGATTCTCTCTCTCTCCCCACCGCCCTCAAAATAAATAAACAAGAAAGAAAAGAAAAGAAAAGAAAAGAAAAGAAAAGAAAAGAAAAGAAAAGAAAAGAAAAGAAAAGAAAGAAGGAAGGAAGGAAGGAAGGAAGGAAGGAAGGAAGGAAGGAAGGAAGGAAGGAAGGAAGGAAGAAAAGAAAGAAATTCTGAAAGGTCTTAGATGAGATCGGCATACCACTGCTGTGTTCCTGCGGCAGCCAGATAGCCAGACCTGGATGCCCCGCACACCTGCAACCTGACAAGACCCACACCACTACTATGCTCACGTGCGCACCTCAACAGCACAACTGATGCAGTTTATGGCCCAGGAGTTCATGGCTTCAACAGGGCCTTTTGTGTGTGTGCTGCCAGCGACAGCCACTGCTCATCTGCCTGGGCAGGGTCAAGGTAGTAGAATGACAGGTAGGGAGTCCTCCTGGCTAGAAGTGTAGAACCACAGGAACTTGAGAATGAGAACTCTGTGGAGAAGATCCCTCTGCAACCTCCCGCCATGAAAAGCCCAGATAAGTTAACTTCTTCAGGGACATATAGCCAATAAATTACTCAGTGGGGATGAGGTCCAGCTGGTTTGGCACTCACTCTGCAGGCCATAGCCATGATCACTGTGAAACACTGTTGATTTCCTTGGCTTCACAGTCATCAAGGGCTCCCCATGAGGTTTGCCATCAGGGCAGGGTGGGGAACCCAGTTCTGGGAATGCAGAGAGCTGACCAGGCATCAGGCTCTGTTGTAGGCATTTTACTTGTTATTAAGTCATTTAATCCCCCCAGCAGCTTTATGAGTGGTCAATGCCATCAGAGGCAACTTACAGTCTAATATCAAAAGAAATTTGGTTGGCACCACCACAGTTCTGTGAAACAAGAAGACTAGAATACTTGCCCCCTTTTTTCTGACATACACAAATTTTGCTGGGATACTGCATTAGAAGGAGGGAAAGATGGCTGCTGATCACATTAACTGCGGCTGGCACTCCAGCATTTACTAGCACGTAAAATGTACTACAGAAAATCATTTATCCGCTGAAGAAAAACCAAAGGAATCATGAAGGAAGGCAAAAAATTTCACATAGTTATGTACCATGTCGATCTTTATAGTATGAATGTGACTATTCAAAGTATAAACACTTTTGTGGGCACCTGGCTGACTCAATCAATCGGTAGAGCATGCGACTCTTGATATTGTGAGTTGTGAGTTCAAGTCCCATGTTGGGTGTAGAGATCACTTAAAAATAAAAGTATAAACACTTTTATCCTACAAGATGCACACTAGCAGCCTAAGAAAAACAGATATAAAAGACAGAGAATGGAGATCCAATATGCAAATTACTGGCATGTTTGAAAGAAAATTCCTGAACAAATGGAAGAGAAGCAATATTTAAATAAGAAAATAAAGTTTTCTTGAGATGAAGAAAAACGTTGATCTTCAGATGAACACATCTTGTCATGGTCAAACAAAATTAACAAAAAACTGTCTAATATCTGAATGTGAATGGCTGGCATTTTGAATTTTAAAGATAAAGAATACAACAGGTTTTCAGGAAAAAAAATAATTTTCCACAAGGGTACCAAAGCAGGCTTCTCCTGAGTGTCATAGAGTAACAGGATACAAAAAGAACAGCATGAAATATGTTAAGGGGAAAAGGCTGTGTCTGACTCAATAATTCTATATCAAGTCATATCTGAAAGCCACAGAAATAATTCCAATTATAAATGGACTCTGAATAAACCACCCTCTCTGCAAATATTCATCAAAATTCAAATAATTAATCAAAGTAAAACCTTTGAAGTAGAAGTGCATAGTTTAAGTCCTGAAGGTGAATGTAGAAATCAATTAAACAGAGGAAGTAAGTCTGAATCGTTGCTGTAAATATGGTTGTAAAGCACTACAAATGTTAATAATTCAAATTTTAACCTATTTTGTTTTTAAAAATTCTTTTTAATAAAAACAATTTGGTTTAATTATGACTCCCCCAAAGTGTATGCTGATAACATATATTTGAAAATGGTGATTGTGTTTGTCTCATAAAACATTAAAGGTATTTCATTTTGTTGATGTTTTCACTTTATTTCTCTAATTTAAAGCAATGGTTATGACAGAAGCATTGAGTTCTTTATTAACATCTAACTCCTTACCTGCAATAGAGACTTTTCAAAGAGTATTAAAACTGTGAATCACCAATACCTCTAACAGTGCCTGGTACATAGAAATACTTAACAAATGTTTGTAGGCTGAATATATAAATGAACGAAACTTACCTGGGAAGTTCTAGGTTTCCCAGTAGGTTCCCAATCTTCGATGGTTCTTCTTATCCAAATTCCTCTGCAAATTGCACAGTAGTGTGAACTGGTGGTATCTGTAATCAGACATAAAATAAAAGTGAATTCTAGGGGCAGACAGTTGGAGAAGAAGCAACAGAAGTCACTTAGAGGGTGAAAGGGAAACCACG
Source organism: Neofelis nebulosa (assembly GCF_028018385.1). Lineage (NCBI taxonomy): Eukaryota > Metazoa > Chordata > Mammalia > Carnivora > Felidae > Neofelis > Neofelis nebulosa. The sequence continues at coordinate 32,468,806 of NC_080800.1, read as the reverse complement.
AGGCCACGTAGACACGTGTAAAGATAAACTTCTTTCTAATCCAGTAGTGCTTCCGGGTCTGGTTCTTGTTTAAGTTTCTCATGTGCATCGGGCCTGAAGTGTATTAGTGGAAAGCAGTGAAGAGACAAAACAGTCTGCCTGCTCATGACGGATTTGTACGTGGACATCAGTGGGCTGGAAAGAGTAGCCATTCGAGAAAGTCTCAGAGCAGTGCGACTGACCTTCTGTCTGTGATGGGAAGCACTTAGGAGCCAGCACTCCTAGGTTTTGATGGGGTTGTTAATGCGGCCCCCTCACGGACCTAGGGCCATGCAGGTGGTCGCACACAGAATAAAGGGCGTACCTCCTGCAGTTTGCCATTTTTGAGTGAACTTGTCCCTGCACCGTGTTGTCAGCAAAGGGTAAACGTGTAATAGGTGGTTTCTCCATGACAGACCTAGAAAAATACATAAATGCTGGGCTCCACAGAGCAGGAATAGTTCTAGAAAAGCATCATTTCACATACTTCATCCCATGTGAGAAAGACCTAGAGACAGGATTCCAGTCTTATTCCAGGAAACCTCCTCCACGTCAAGAGTGTGGGTGTTGGGGCACCTGGGTGGCGCAGTCGGTTAAGCGTCCGACTTCAGCCAGGTCACGATCTCGCGGTCCGTGAGTTCGAGCCCCGCGTCAGGCTCTGGGCTGATGGCTCGGAGCCTGGAGCCTGTTTCCGATTCTGTGTCTCCCTCTCTCTCTGCCCCTCCCCCGTTCATGCTCTGTCTCTCTCTGTCCCAAAAAAAAAAAAAAAAAGAGTGTGGGTGCTGGTCATAATGACTAGTGGGGCCAATCATCTGATACTGGATGTGGGCGCTGAAGCGGTAGCTGACTTTGGATTTGCTGGAAGCAGACCTGAGACCACACTGAAATGCAAGTAGTTACATTTGGGGTGGGATTGATCTCAGGCCACCCAGGAGTTGGGAGACAGGGCAGGGAAGGCAGCCAATACAAGGTACAGTATCAAGAAGTTACCACTGTGGATGATTCCTAGAGCTCAGTCCCACTGGGGAGCCCGAAGAGTCAGTGCAGCGCATGCACCTCAGTTATGTTTTCTGAGACAACGGAGGGCCGCGTCCGGGACATGAAGCCTCTGGCTCTCACAGCTGTCCTGACTGGGCAGAGTGGGCCCTGGCAGCCGAGCAAAGCCCTCAGGCAGGTAGAAGTCGCAGAGCTTGTGCTCCTGTGCTAAGGCACCAGGGGACAGGGAAGGGGCACCGCAGCCTCCTCTACAGGCAGCAAGGACATCAGCAGAAGCCCATAGCTTAGTGGCTGGTATTTCAGAGGGTCCGAGTGCATGGGTCACTGGCACTTCTCACTAGTGTGGCGCTGAGATGGCCAAGGGCTGGCGGACCTGGGTGAGGACAGCCCAAAGTGGGCAGATGAAGGACTGTGCCAACCTATGTCTCTGTGGCTAAGTTTCTCTAGCCAGACTCGGAAATTTCTCTGCCTCGTCTTCCTACTGCAGGTGGGTTTGGGCTATAAAAGTCACTGTGGGAGTATGTTTTCCGTTCTTGAGGCTAATGTTGTGGAAAAGAAGATCACAGCCTCGGGGTATCAAATGAGGTACGAGTTACCGAGGACTGTGTTGCAACAAGGGAGGAGGGGAGGGCTGGAGAACCAGTAGCTGGGTTGCTGCGACCCACGAAATTCCAAATGATCCGAATTATCGTAAACTGTCATAAAACCAAAGAGCCCATCCAAGAACTGCCTTGTGGGTGAGGTGCAGGGAGGTGAGATCCTCAGGGAGCAGAGGGAATCCCTCAGGGAGACGTCAGCCGGAGAAAGGGGTGTTGGTAGCACACTTCTGAAAAGTGTGACAATGTCTGCTCAGGACTGTCTTAAATATCTCTGTTTCTACTGCAACCTGCTTACTTCGTAACTCCTGACACATAACTCCTGGCACAGTCTTTCAGGCAGAGGCTGACTTCTTTAGCGGCGCTGGTTAAGAAGCCCGGCTGAGCCTCTCCCAGACAACCCCTCCGTGGCCACCTCTCAGGGATGCTGCGGCTTAGGAATTCCGAGAGAAAGTGATTGCTGACATTCAGATAGTCATGGATTCCAAGACCGGCCTAAACTAACCTGAACCGGTTAAGAAAATATCCTAGGAGACAGGGATGCAGGCTCATTGGTGTCAGATGTGCAAGTGTATTTCTGAGCCTCTGATTGAGGATGTTATGAGAATTATCTAACAACAAATATTATACATATAAAATGAATAGAAATATAAAACCACAAATATATCGGCACAAGTACTAACCGATCGGTATAACTGGAGAGGGTACATTAGGGGCCCCAGCTCTGTGAGGCACTGACTCTATAGTCACCGGATCCTGGAGAAGGGGTGAGGCTCTGTTGAACCCTGGTTACACTGCTCAAAGTTACTTTCCCCACTTTATATCCCAAACTTATTTCCTCTTCTTTCTTCCACGAGCACCATACCCCTACGTATTAAATATTGTCTAAAGGTTCAGAGTTTCTACCCATTAAAGTTGACTTGGCTTATCTTTTTCAATGTACTTTAACTTTGGCACATTTAATGTAGCACAACTATGTAGGGAGAGACATCTGGCTAACTAGGTGGCTCCGTGGCGAACACAGTGCTGCTTTCGAATGTCAGGTCCACAACCTTGAACCCGAGGCAGCCCCTCCATTCCCAGAGCAGAAGGAGCAGCAGCCAGGAATGGTGTGTGTTCCTGCAAGTCAGTCCGCTAACATCCTGCAGCCTGGCCTGCAGGGGTCACTTCCGGGCATAAGAGGATAATTCAGCGTTCACAGCCCATTGATTTCCCGGCCATGCCTGCAGAAACGTCAATAAGGTGCCAACTGTGGCAGGGGTTGCTTTGTGATCCGTTCTCTTTTCGGCTGAAACTCGGTTTGTCAAGGCTGCCAGACAGTCCATGAAGACTTTCAGTCACAACAACCTGGGCTGGATTTGGGTCATTGACTTGGTTTCCATGTTAGTTACCTCATATTCTAGAGTGTAACCATCATGCATATTTATGTCAGGGTATAAGCAATTACAATGTCTGAAAATTTAGAACCTCTGCTTTCAGAGTGTTTGGTGATATATATTACACGATACATGACAGGCTGTGAGCAGGATGGCAGGAAAATTGGTTTTCCATTAACTATCTCAGTAGTATCTGGAAGGTCACCTCAAGCTCCAAAAAGCAGATCAGCCTACTGCAGATGAAATGTTTTACGACACCGTGACCATAAATCATACCATCTTGAAGGCACACTTGTAATTCTCCTGGGGTACCGGATAACAGCACTGCAGGTCTTACTGACTTGGGAGGGCATTCAAAGCCATCCCTGGCTTCCTCCAAATAGTATAGCGGTGGGAATGCTGAGCCCATCAGAGCAGTGCACAGGTAGGGGTCTTCCCAGTTATTGCACTGCACACACACACAGTGGAGCTCTCCACAACTGCCCTGTTCACATCCCCAGCCTGGTCACTCTGCTGCATTGATGGGGTGCGGCTCCTCCTAACTGTTCTGTTCACAATGTACATTTATTTCACCACACCAATGTGATGGGGATTCTAATTGCCCTGTTTGCATACGCTGTCCACTTTACTACAGGGCTCCTCATAAATGACCCACTCACATCACCTACCAGTTACTCCACTGTGGGGCAAGGTTCAACCTAATTACCCCATGCATATACACAGCCTAATTAGTTGCTTGCACTGAGCAGCAGGAGTCCTCACAATTGTCCTTTTCACTACCTTTGTACACTTACTCCCCTACAATGAGACAGTGGGACTCATCCTAACTACCCTGCATGCATACACTATGTAGTTACTCCACTAGTGACGGGCAGGGCTCCACCTGATCGCCACATTAACACACACTGTCTGGTTACTCCACCACAGGGCTGCTCCCAATTGTCCCATTCATATATACTGTGTATTTACTCTACTGTACTGATATTGTAGGACTCTTCCTAATTGCCTCATTGGCATACACCACAGTTACTCAACTGCACTGATGAGACAGGTATTCTCCTAACATCCCCATTTGTATACACTGTCTAATCACTCGACTGCTCTTATGTGGGAGGACTCCTAAGAATTTCCTAGTTCATGTATACTGTCAGTTACTCCAGAGCACTGATGTGGATCTTCCCAAATGACTCCAGTCATAGACACTATACAGTTACTGCACTGCACCTATTGTATCTTCATTGCTCTATACGCAGCCCTTATCTAAATAAGTTGTAAGGCTCCACATCTTCATATCCATAAAATATTCTTCCCAATTACACCAATGCATGGAAGATTTAGAGCTCTGTGTATTTGCTCCATCCACACTCTCGTATCTAGTTATTCAGCTGCACTGAGGGGGTGGCGTTATTGCTTTGGGCCCAATACATATCCCCTGTCCCGTTATCCTACCACACTGGTGGTTTGGTGTTCTTGCTCTTTGTTGAGTTGGCATTTCACCACTGTCCTGACGGTGAACGGCTCCTCCTCTTTACCCCATTCATATATGCTGCTCATCAGTGCCACTGTACTGCCAGGGTTGGCATACTCCTGACTGTCCTGTTTACATTCACTGTCCAGGCCCCAGTCCCATGACCGAGCAGGGAGGGCTCTTCCTGTTTGCTCTGTTCACTCCTTCAGCCCAGTAAATACTACTTCACTGAATATTCAGAGGTCCTCCCGTTTGCCACGTCCACAATGCTGTCCAATCAGCCCATGCCAGTGATGAAGAAAGGCTTGTGCTCTTCATCCCATTCACATACATGTCTCAATGACAGCCTTGCCCTGGTGGTGTGGGCATAATCCTCTTGCTGCTGCTGAAGCCCCCCGTCCAGTTATACCATCAAGATGCCAACACAGAGATCTTTCTCTTTGACCCATTCACACCCCACTCCACTTACATAACTGGCCCAATGCGAGGGGGAGGTTCCTCTTTGCCCCGTTCTTGCCCAGTTTCCACTTGTGCCTTTTCAGTGGTGATATGCCCTGTTCACGTTCCCCCTCTACTTACGTGACTGCATTCATCTAATGAAGGTTCTCCTTTGCCCTGTCCTCATCAATTTTCCATTTGTACCACTGTAGCAGCAATAAAAGAATCTTACTCTTTGTCCCACTCCACTCCTAGGTATACATGGCAATGATGATGCATTTTTTTCCTCTTTGCCCTTTTCACATTCCCTCTCCACATACACAACCACAACAGAGGACATAGGGCAGCTCCTATGTGTAGTTACTAATGCACTCAGGTCACAGCACTACACCTGTGGTCTGAGGATGCTCCTAATAGTCCTCCTTATACCTTGTGTCCAGTTACACCTATGGACTCACGTTTCAGGGTTCCTATTATTTGCCCAGTTCATATCAACTATCCAGTACAGCACTGCCGGGGTGAGACTCCTTCCGTCACTGTGTTCCCATCACCCCTCCGATTCCACCAATGCACTAAAGTGGAAGGAATCCAACTCTTTATCCTGTTCAACTTCCCTATATTCCATTGGGCGATATGTGGCTTTTGTCTTTGCTCCTTTTACATCCATAACAACGGAAATGATGATGTGGGGTGGCTCCTGCTCGAGCAGTTCACTTCTTCTTTCCAGTTGCCCTCCACCCTGATGGTGCACTGCCCCTGAGCTCTTCACATGCCATGCACCTCTGCACTGATGGTGTGTGACTCCCACCAGCTCCATTTTCAACCCCCGCCCAGGCAACGACTGTGTTGACGTGTGGTATCCCTCCTCATTGCCTCGTCCACACACCAGGCCCAGTCCTACCATGGTACTAGGGTGAGAGGATACTCCAGGGTGCCTCTTTCACATCCCCTGAAAACCTTCACCACAACACTGACTATGCAGGGTTGTTCTTCTCTGCACCACTCATATCACCTTTTCACTTAATGCTACTGATAGTGTAGGGATGAAATAACAGCATCAGGATTCTTTTGCTCCCCCTATTCACTTTCCCTACACCAAGGAAACCAATGTTCTTACGATGCATCCTTCCTCTTTTTACACCATTCACATCTTTTCTCTAGTTCGGCTGCCTCACTGATGGCACAGGGATACTCTTTTGCACAGATCAAATACCATGTCTACTCACACCACTGACTGACTTGCACTGACTGCAAGCCTCCTCCTGATGGGTCAGTTCACACCATCCTGGTAACAACTGTGCTCCTGGTGAGTACTTCTTCCTCTTTGCCCCCATCACACTCCCAGTCCCTGTGTAAACACAACGATGATGTGGACTGCTCTTCCCTGCACAATTACCCTTTCCAAGTTATGACCACCCTGATGGTGTAGGGATGCTCCCTTCTGCCCCGTTTATATCCCACGTCCAGTAGCACTTGTGGTACATGCTCGCTCTTTGCCAAGTCAGATCCCCTGGCCAATTACAGCAATGCATAAATGAGGTGGGGAACTCCCCTCTGGCCCACTCAGACCTCCTGTCCAGTTACAACACTGAAATGATGGTGTCAGGATCCTCTTCTTCGCTAGTCACAATTGATGCTATTATGCTACAGCACCAATGACTTGAGATTCCTCCTCTTCTTTGCCCCGTTCACATCTCCTGTCTGCTGAAACCACTGCATTGATGATGCAGGCTACTCTGTCTTATGCCACCCATGTCCATTTTCCTGTCATACTACTGCACTGATAGTGTGAGGATGCTTCTTTGTTTTTTTCCACTTCACTTTCCCTACTGAGGTACAACAGAACACAGAGGTCAGGGGATGCTCCTCTATGAGCTGTTTACAATCCAGCATCCAGTTCCTCCAACTGCACTGATGTTGTGAGGTTCTTTTCTTGGCCTCATACATAGGGCTTACCCCCACACTGATGGTATAGGGCTCCTTTCTGCCAGTTACTATCACCCTTCCCCCTCCACCACTGCTAATCATGGAAGGCTCTCCCTGGGCTTCATTCACTGACAGTGCAAGGCCCTCCTCTCTTCCCAGCTGCTACCCCATACCAAGTACACCGCTGCTCTGATGGTGCAGGTTTCTTCGTCAGTGTCCATTCCTGTCTCCTGCCAAGTATTCCACTGCCTTGATTATGCAAGACTTCATCTCTTTGCCTCGTCATACCCCACCTAGTTCCACCACTGTGGGGGGCCCTCCGCTTTGCTCTGTTCACACCATACACAAGTCCATCAATGCCCTGATGACGTAGGGCTCCTTCTGTTTGTTGCTTTAACAATGCCATCCACTTACACCACTGCCCTAATGATGTTGGGCTGTGCCTTTCATTCCTTTCATTCATTCACAGCCTTTTCCGGGGCAGCACTAATGATGGCACAGGGCTCTTCCTCACTGCCTTGTTCACATTCCTATCTGGGTACCCACTGCACTGATGGTATAAGGGCTCTTTCTGTTTGCAGCTTTTGGTTCCACGGTGCACTTACACCACTGTGTTGATGACGCAGGGCTTCTCCCTTTCACACACTTTGCTTTTGGAGATGCTTCTTTTTACCTTGTTCACGTCCCCTGTCTCCTTCCATCACTGCACTAATGATGCCAGGATTCTCCTCTCTACACCATTCTAATCCCCTTCCATAGAGACCACTGCCCTGATGGCGTGGGAATGTGTTTCTTTATCCCTTGCACATTCACATGCCAGTTACGGTATTACAGTGTTCATTTAGAAATTCTCCTCTTGTCTCGTTACATCTGTGTTCAGTTGCAGGACGATTGTGACAGTGCAGGACACCTTTTCTCCTCCTCATTTGTACAGCCTACCCCCTACACCAATGGAGTGAGGATGCTCTTCTTTGGCCCGTTCATTTGCATTTTCCAGTTACTCCACTGCCCTGTTCACCTCCCCTGCCAGGTACGCACTGCACTGATGGTGCTTGCTGTCCTCCCTACCTTATGTGCATGCGCTGTCCACTTACATAAGTGAACTGAGAGGGGCATCTCCCCATTTGCTGCGTTCAGATCCACTGTCCAGGTAATTGCTGTGCCGATGGTGCGAGGATCCTCCTCTGGGCCCCACTCACATCCCTTGCCCAAGTCACCACAATGCTGAGGGTGTGGACTTCCTTCTCTTTGCCCCTTTCCTTCTTAAAAATACTGCTGCACCAATGTGTTGGGAGCCCTGTTCACATCCCCTTTCCAGTTATAACACAACACAGACGGCCTGGGAATTCTCCTGTCTTGTTCATATCTGCGGTCTAGTTATACCACTAGCCCAACTCTTCTTGTCTTCGGGTCTCCTGTCCAAGTAACCCCACTACACTGATGGTGTGGAGCTTCTCTTCTCTGACCGGTTCTCCCTCTTTTCCCAGTTACATCACTGTACCTAGGGTGAGTGGGTCCTCCTGGGTGCCCCATGACACTGCTGTCCAGATGCACCACGGCAGTGAAGGCCCGGGTATACCACTATCCAGGTATACAACTCCACAGATGGTGTGGGTTTCCTATTCTTTGCCCTTTTCACATTCCCTGTTCAGTTACAGCACTGATTTTTTTTTAATGTTTTATTTATCTTTATGAGAAAGAGCGTGAGTGGGGAGGGGCAGAGAGACAGGGAGACGGAGGATCTGGAGGAGGCTCTGCGCTGCCAGTGCAGAGCTCTTTAGCTCTGGTCTGGAAGGGCTGTGAAAAGAAGAGATGGTAGGAACCAAAACACCAGCTTTTCAAAGATCTGAAATACTGGGCCTGTGGCCAGCTCTACGCTCTTGTAGGTTATACTGAGACATACTGACAATCTTAATGGGAGGTGGAAGGTTCACAGGTTCCCACTGAGCAAGTCCCATGACAACCGCTACTGATTTTGGTTTGTTCCAATTTAAGAGATTTTCCAAAATGGTGTCCATGCCTAAGGTCACATGGATCAGAGACAGACTGGCTATCAGCACAGTAAATTTACTTAATTTCATAGATCAATCATAACACCATGTGTGTCCTATATGCTGTGAATGGGGTGACCCAATAGGCCCTGCATTTTAAATGGATGGCCATATTTTCTGAAAAGAGAAGAATTATCCAGAATAACTGACTTGTACCCAGTATCTAAAAGAGTTTCCAGAGGGAAAGTTGGTTATTTTATGTTTTTGATAGGCTCTAGTAGCCTATCAGTTTCTGTGCGGCTATCTCCAGGCAGTGGGACAAAATCCAGGAAGTTGTCATCACCCTAGGGGAAGGGGCTAGGTGACAGACACTGTCTAAGGTCAGAATAGGACATGGGGCATCAGGACTCCTCAAACTAGGAACTGATAATGCCAGCCTCTGGCTGAGCAGGGCTTCCCATATCAAATGAAGGAAACTTGCTAAGATAATCTAGCAAGTTCACCAATTGTTGGATTTTAAAGGTAGACTGGCCTGAAATTTTTTCATGAGGGATGCCCAGGTCTCTAAGGTGCCCAGATATAGGTTTATCTTGGGATGATGTTTGAAAGCTCTGTAGTGCCTCAGCAGGGGCTGGTTATAGATAGATAGGGAAAAGGTCCTAAATTAAGAAATGCCTTCTTGAGTAGTCAGAGCATTTGAAATGGCTGCACAGCGATGAGGCCTGTGCAGCCTGGGAAATGGTAGTTCCCCATGGAGAGATTTATGTGTGTGTGTGTGGGGGGGGGGGGTCATCACCAAGGGAGAGGTTCCAGATGTAGAGGAGGTTGCCAGGGGAAACTGCTTACAGGATCAGCCAGTGGCTGGCTCTGATAAACTAAAACCTGCATATTATTGGGTGAGTCACTTTCAGGTCATCTAGGATACTTACTCCCTCTAGTGCTTCCCTAAATGTGTGGGCATAGCCCATAAGAGAAAGGGCAGGTTTATAATTTGGCAGGGCCCTACTGAGGAAAAGTTCCTTGGATTCTGGGTCAAGGAGGGCAGACTCTGGGTATGAAATCACTTCATTATCTGCAGGATCAGGGTTTTCTACAAAACAATAAACCCACTGAACCATGCCAATCTTGAGTAATAATGTTTTGGCCTTCTCTTGCTGTTGTCATTTATCATGAGCGTGAGCAGAGATTGTGGCTATGCTAGGGTGAGCCCATTCCCAGGCCATAAAAATTCAGTGTAGTAATAGAAGGGGCTCACCCGGCATAGCAATTGTCTAGGGGGCTGCTCTGACCTCATAAGTGTCACTTTCAGCTGTTTGATAGGTATACTGAGTTAACGTACAAGTTGAGCCAGGGCACATAGGGAGCAGTCTAAACCTACGTAAAAACTTTTCAGAGAACATTAGCATTAGGAGTCCTGGGTTCTTCCCACTAATTGCCTCATTTCTTGGACCATAAGCCAGAGCTTGGAGACAGTAGTAAAGATCTTTAGAACATAGTATGCCCACTTTTCCTGAATTCTCTCTGTACAAAGTCCTGTAAGGTGGTTTATACATCTAGCCTTGTAAAATTGTGAGTCTCTGTCTCAATTTCCTGTTCACTCCCCACAGTTTTAATCCGTTGGGTATTTACAAGAAATACCTGCAGCAATGGTTTGCTATCAGCCTCCCTTTCTAAGATATCATAGTCGAACTCCAAGGGGTCAACATTCACCTCTAAGAAGTCAAATGTGGCACTTCCTGATTTGTTCTTATGCTTTGTTTCTAAAATCAAAGCACTCGGAGTGATGACATATTAAGGTGTTAAGGACCACTTAAGAGTACCCTTGTGGTATTCTACAAGTATTAATTAAAGTGAATATATCATCAGGAGTTTTGGAGATGCTGGAACTAGATGTTCCCTGTCCTTCCATTTTTTCATTAAATATTGTGCCAAGGGCCTCTAAGAATACAAACTCTTAAAACCCACAGGGTTCAGAGACAAAGTGCAATACAGCAACAAGACAGACAAAATAGCAAAGGGGTTTGGGACCAACCCAAAAATGTGAGCAGGGAGCCACAGACTCTGTAAAAAGAGTGGACCACATCACTGGTCAGCAGGTCTCTTCAGTGTAAGGATATCTCTAGGTGGGCAGTTATCTGCTACAAGTCAGGCCAGTATGGCTACCACCTATAAGGAAGGAAGATGATTTTAGTTGAGTAGTTCCTAAAGACTTCACTCCTAGTGGAGGTTCAGTGGATCAGAACCACCTATATCAGGAGGGAGGTAACCACCTCCTGTTTCTTTGCAAGGACCTTCACACAGTGCAATGGCCAACTGCCCTAGGTTCTCTTCCTTAGATTAGGTGCATTGTAAACACTTAAGGAGCCAGATGGGGACCACCTTGCTCAGAGTACAGCACCCTAAGCTAGAAAACCACTTGGAGAGGACTAAGCTTTTTGAGCTCTGCTAAAATTTAGATTGCAGAGCCACTGCAATACCAGAAAGACACAACACAGTGTGATGGCCACTAAGGGACAAGCAGCCAACAGCCAGCCAGCAGTGCCTTCCCACGGTATTTGCTGTCTGTTGGATTCGTTTAGTAAACCTGGAGGCACGTCATCCCCATCTGTCATCAGACACCCTGCTCACTGCACCAACGGTTTCCAAATGTACCCAAGATTTGTTTAATCACATAAAGTAAGATTACAGTCATAAGAAACAATTGCCTTTCAAAGAACAGCTTATTACTCACAGTTCCCCAGAAGGCAGAAGGCCCGGCAAGTCACACGGCTCACTTGAAGGGAGATGCAGAGAGACGGATCAAGTGGAATTGGGACCTTTATTACTCCATCAGTGAGAAGTAACTAGGTGAAGACATCGCCTACTAGGCAGGAAGCAAAACACATTGAAGCTAGTGAGTGGCTGGAGGGTTTGTAAGATGACTTCATGCTCAGGGTAACACTGGGATGATGGAGATGTAGAAAACATCGGGCTGTTAGCATAGCTCAATGACTTCATGATGCCAAATCATCAATTACAGAATATCAAAAACAGTTATTAAGTTATCACAGCCTACCACTCATAAGCCTCCGGCCGAGTACTCCCCTAGGCTGAATGCTCCTACCAGCCACACACGCCCAGTCAGATCCTCCCCTATTCCTGTCTGTACCCTCCACCTCTACAGCTCTTGCTGAATACTCTCCCAGGCTGTCTGAATCCTCCACTTATGTACATCTTACATGATACTCCCCTAAAATGGCTTTTAATTTCACCCATGCACCTCCTGTCCAGTCCTGCCATAGACTAGGTGCTACCTCTTTCCATGTACCACCTTCGGTGTCTTCTCCTAAGGCAGGTGTTCATCTACCATTTAGGTCCTTGTGAGTCCTTCCCTAGTCTGAATACCTTTTCCTCCCTTGCACTTCCTGTCAAGCCTCACCCAAGGTTACGTACACCCCCCACTCAAGGGCCTCTTGTAAGGTCATCTCCTAGGTTGGCTACACCCACCAATGCCGTACCTGTGGCTGGTTCCTTCACCAGGCTGGTTTCCCTCTATCCATGCACAGCCAAGAATCCTCCTCTAGGCCAGATGCTCCTTTCAACCATGCACAACCTTCTAGGTCTTACCACAGGCTTCTAATCTATCAGGCCCTAGGATGGCTGCACCTTGCACACATGCACGACCTTCTGAGGCCTGTCCTAGAGTTGCTGCATCCTCCACTTGTGGACATCCTGATGACTCCTCACCTAACCTGGATACAGGCTTCCAGGACCGTGCACTTCCGGCTTAATCTCAGCTAGGCTTACTGCACCTCCCCCAATGCACCCTCTGACAAGTGCTTTATTTAGGTAAAAAGTTCTTGATTATTAAATGTTAGCAGCTAACTGATTCTCTTTTAAAACATCTGTGTAGGACTACCAAACCCATCTGCTGTCCAGATTAAGCCTGTGAACTGCCTTTTTATAATTTATGCTTTAGAAATGATTTACTGAAATGCTGTATAAATGATTCATAGATAGTCATGTTATTCTTGAATTCTATTTTGGGGCTCCAAAGGCCCTTTCTGAAAAGTCAGTGGTCTCCCTCTGGCCACATCCTATAGAATCTGTCAGATTCAGGGACCAAATGAGCCTGGGCCTTCAAACGTCTCTGTTCCCGGCATACCTCAGTGGCTCAGTCAGTTCAGTGTCTGACTCTTGGTTTCAGCTCAGGTCATGATCTCACAGTTTATGAGTTTGAGCTCCGTGTCAGTCTCTGTGCTGACACTGCAGAGCCTGCTTGGGATTCTCTCTCTCCCTTTCTCTCTCTGTCCCTTCCCGGGTAGTACATCCTCTCTCTCTCTCAAAATAAATAAATAAACATTAAAAATAAAAAACACCTCTGTCCCTAAAGTTTTTCTCAGTGGGAGACTGGCCTAATACGCATGCCTTGTGCTCATGCTATGCCTGAGCCCATACAACCCTCCAGGTTTCCCCCCAGACTCAACTCTTGGGCTCATCTCTTCTCACACATTATGTTTTCTACTGTGCTGACCCGTGTCTGACTCCAGCTTGCCCTGATACACTTTTTGATTCCAGACCTAGTTTGGCAGCTACACCCCCCTCCCAGCCCAGCCCCTGTCCCTACTCACTCCAGTTTTACTTTCCCATTCCCAACAGGGCACTGGTCATCAATGGTGTCCTCAATCCAGGGCCCAAGCAAGAGCTGATCCTTCCTCACCATCCTCCACCTCCTACTTTTTTGAAATGCACAAAGGGCCTAAACTTGGTGGTTCATTCTTTCCCAAAGGCAGTGATTCACCCTCTCCACCTGCCTCCCCTGAGTGGAGGATTCCTGTGCACGTGTAGGAGGGGGATTGGCAGGGGCTGCATTTACACCCATCCTGTACTGGCCCTGGCCCCCATGTTTCCTGTGAAATCCACAAGCACAGCTGAAGCACAGTTCTTAAAGGGATGGCAGTAGTGCTCTGCCCGATTGTCCAAAGCCCCTGTGACTGAAGATGGCTTGCCAACACGAAGTCGCTGAAGCTCCACCTCCAAATTCCACCTTGGATGCTGGATAGTCTGAAGGAGCCCAGGAAGTCTGGCTCCCTACAGGTGTCACAGAGACCATTAGTGTGGACTACTGCATGGACTGTAAGGTTACCACCTGACCACACAGGTCTCCTAACCAGACATGGATTATCCATCTACTCTCACATCTCCAGCCTTCAAAGAATTCCTCTGCTGTGCCTTCTGGTGAAATACCCAGGAGACTATTTTGTGCTAAAACAAGCCAAAGCCATGAGCCAAATCAACTGCCTATAAAAATCAGACAGCTATTTAATCAACATATCAAGATCTTAGCATAATGACTGATTCTCTGGCATGACCCACCCTGGCGGCAGTCCCTGTTGGCTGAAGGACACTGAAATATGAGAAACCATGCCTTGGTCACAAAGAAACTCAACTTCAGGGATGAGGTGGCAATGTGGGTGCTATCCTGTAACCAGGTGAAGGCGAATCTCCACCTGCAACTGCGAGACAGAGACAGAGACAGAGAGAGAGAGAGAGAGAGAGAGAGAGAGAGAGATACCTGCTTGCTACTCAAATGAACACAGGGGTAACAGTTGAGCTTGGCTAAGGCAAAGAGGGCTTCCTGGCTCTCTACAATAAATCACAACTTGGAAAGGCAGACATCTTGACAGTGAGGTTTCTGTAACTATTTGGTTGAATGGCATTGTGGAGCAAGAAAAGTTTCTTGGATTTGTACGAGCACATATTCAAATCAGCTCTAAACACAACCCTGACACTATTATTGTCAGGACACTCCTATGAAGTAGGTAAAGGCTAAGCCAACTCCACACTTTAAAAGATGGTGGCAGGAAGCAGAGAGAGGGTGAGTCTCCAGGCAGAGGGGAGCAGAGAGGAAACCAGGCTGAGGCCTGTCTGGTTCCTGGGTGTACCTCTGGCTGCTTCCTCTGCGTGGCACTCTGTCTCTCCCCGAGGTTCAGCAGGCTGTGGTCTCACAGCCAGCGGCCCAGGCCCCCCGCCATCGCGTGAGATCCAGGCCAGGGGCACCTGGGGAAGCACGCCTAAGCACGTGGTCTACAGAAAGGGAGAGACGTGCAGCCACGCACTCAGGGCGCAACCCGTGCCGGGCGCTGCGCTATGCGCCAGTTGACAGGCACACAATGACTTAATCTTTGCAAAAATCCAAAGATGGGGGAACCCTTATTATCCCCATTTCACACGGGAAAGTGCTTTTCAGAGGCAACAGAGGAGTGTCCCAGATCACATGGCCACAAAGTGGTGAACTGGGATGGCCAACCCAGCTCCTCTGATCCCTTTGTCGACGCTGCCTAGGCAACCTCTGACCAGCCCTCTGTGACAGTCCAGGGGGCTGTGGGGGGGTGGGGGGGGCCTTGAGCACATGATGAACCGGAGAAAATATTAAATGTTGACAGTCACAGGAAGGGGAAAGACTGCCAGAACACTTGACGTGACAACTCTTTTTAACCCAAAACGCCACAAGAGTCTTTGTAAGAACTGTATGTCCTCCCGAGTCCACCACTTGGGACAGAACTTACACGGAACACACTTGTACCTCTCCAAACACGTATTCAGCCACTGATAACTCTATGTTGCTCCATCAAGTATATGATCGTAGACGGGTTAGGTGTTTCATGGAGAATGAGATTACTACAGGAGTTTATAATGGAGTATATTTCTAAATAAATCTATTAACAATAACCATTAAGAACTTCATAGGATTGGGACACCTGGGAGGCTCAGTCAAGGGTCTGACTGTTGGTTTTGGCTCAGGTCATGATCTCACAGTCCCTGGGATCGAGCCCCGCATCGGGCTCTGCGCCGGTGGTAGGGAGTTCCCTTGGGATTCTCCCTCTCCCTCTCGTTCAGCCCCTTCCCTGTATGCTCTCTCTCAAAATAGAGAAACATTAACAAATGGTCTTTAAAAAGAACGTCTAGGATCGCATGTCTTAGGCCAGATGCTACCTTTCATTGTACTATACGGTTGACCAGTGTCCACAAGAGAGGGCAGAAGGATATACTCCACAGAGTACCGCAGCACTAGCTAATAATCCCTACCTCGAGCCCTTTTTCGGAATGAGGCGGGGTATAAGGCCATCAAATCAACCTGAGCAGAGTTCCTTCTACGTGTACCTCTTCATGGTTTCCCCGTCGCTCCTCAATCTTCATGCGAAGCCCTGGCCCGTTAAGTGCGTGTCGGCTGCTATGCCACCCTCCCCACCCACCCCCACTGCCATCACCTCCTGACTTCCACATGGTCTCTGGTCAGGAATAAGGCCTGTGGCACCTCAGTCGTGGTCTTCAGCCCCCACCCTCCTGGGCATTCAACATGCCTGGGAGAGCCACCCCCACCCCGCCAGCCTCCTGGCCTCACAAGCCTGGACTGGCTCAGCGCCAGTGAGGAAGTCTCTTCCCCCTGACCCGCTACTCCCTCAGGGCCGCTTCCCGCACTGTCCCCAGCGAAACCGCTCCCCGAAATGCCCAAGTCCAGCATCCCACACTGACCGCCCGTCCACCCTCCACCTCCCATGGGAGGTCTCCTCCCAGATGTCTGACAGACACCTCCAGCTACCTCCCAATGACAGAAACAGACACCGGTCAGAGGCACGGCCCTGGAGTTAACTCCTTTAATGTCACGTGCAGACACAAGGCCAGGCCTCCCTCATCTGTGGGCGGCTTCGGGGTCCGGACGAGGGGGCCGGCTCGGGGACGCGGGCATCACCACTTCCGAACTCGGGGCAGCCCATCCACCCGAGGGGAGGTGTTGTCCTCGAGGAGACCCCTGAGGTGCTGGTTGCTGCCCAGGGCTCGCTGCACGTGCTCCGAGGTGATGCGCATCTTGTGGCCGTCCAGAGCCTCCTTGCCCGCCAGCTCCAGGATGTTGGCCGTCAGGTACTCGAGAATGGCGGTCAGGAAGACCGGGGTGGACGAGTTCAGGCGCGGGGCGTAGCGACGCTCTCGCAGGAGACGCTCCACGCGGCTGACCGGGAATTGCAGCTCGGCTCTCCTGGAGCGGGACACCGCGTGCCTCCTCTGTCTGCGACGGTGCCGGCGGCTGCGCCTCCCAGACATGCCTCGTGCTAGGTTGGAACCCGATCGGCCGGCCTGACCGTCCCGCTGGCCCGAGGGTGGCAGGATGCCGGCGCCGACTCCTACCAAGCGTGCCCCTCACTGGTCAGGGAGCTGCTTATATGACACCTCCGACATTATGATGTCACTGGTGTCGCTGATGTCACTGTGCCCTGCTCAGGACTGGCCTGGAAACATCCATGACAGAAACCTGGTCTCCCTGTTGACTGCACTGGACCCTCTTTACGAGGGAACTTGAACATTCTACTTGACTGCAGTATTCTAGCAAAAGATTTGTTTCAGTGAATTTTTTTCCTTGGCTATAGGACACCACTCCAGGTATTCCAGCCTTACGTTGTCTTCAAACTCTCTTTTGTCCCTTTTTAAGTTGTAGGTCAGTGACAGACATGCACGACCTCCAAGGCAGGCTCAGTTCATCCCCCTCTCACACAGTAATCAAACCAATTTTGCCTCCATTTATACATTCCTCTCACTATTTCTGATCAATATTCCTGCTTCTCTTCTTTGGATTCTCTTGTGAACTAGTTATGAAATCTGCCAATTTGCTCATATGATAAACAAATTTTTTCAACATGTGTTCATGTCTGTCTAAGTGCCATGATTTTATACTTCTTCCATAATTATCTTTAGCTCTGAAACACCCATATGTCCAATTGTTCCACCTAGCAGAGCCAGGTAATCTTCAATGATGGAGATGTGGACCACATGAACACTGAAAGCCCGGGCATGTCTTTTCTTGGCTCTTCAGTGTGACTCCAGTATACCAATTATTACATTGTTAAATCTTTTTATAATTTGTTTTTCTCTCTTCCTGTTTAGTGTTTCTGTTTTGTTTTGAGTTCATTTTTAGCCAGTAAGTTATTCTCGGCTATTGACAGCCGTGGTTGGGAATTTGAGTTTTTGTTTTCTTTTCATTTTATTGGTAAGGTAAAGCCCACATAACATAAAATTCACCATTCTGGCCATCCATTTTTAAGTGTACAATTCAGTGTTTTGTTTTGTTTTTAAGTAGGCTCTACACCCAGCGTGGGGCCCAACACAGGGTTTGAACTGACAACCCTGAGATCACGGTCTGAGCTGAGATCAAGATTCGGATGCTTAACTGACTGAGCCACCCAGGTGCTCCCCAATTCAGTGTACTTTTAATACATTCACAATGCTGTGACGCTATCACTTCTGATTCCAGAACAGTTTCATAACCCCCAAAAGAAACCCTTTACCCATTAAAGCAGTAACTCCTTATTCCTCACTCTTTACCAGCCCCTGGCAAACAATCTACTTTCTGTCTATATTGGTTTCCCTAGTCTAAACATTTATATAAACGGGCTCATGTGAGACATTTTGTATCTGGCTTCTTTTGCTTAGCATGTTTTCAAGGTTTGTCCACATTATAATGTCTATCACTACTTCATTTTTTTTTATGGCTGGAAAATAATCCATCGTATGCATAGATCACATTTTGTTTATCCGTTTATCAGCTGATAGACATTTAGGCTGTTTCCAACATTGTGACTATTATAAATAATGCTGCTATAAGAATTTGTGTACAAGATTTTGTGTTAACATATGGCTTCGATTTTCTTGTGTATATACCTAAAAGTGCAATTGTTTGGTCATGTGGTGACAATTCATATTTATGGTCCCACCATCTGGAGATCTTCCTAAATAGATTGATGGCTTGTAGAGATCTGGTCCCCACTGGGTGAGAGACAACAGAGAATCCGGTTTGTCAGTCTTTTTGTTTGTCTATTTTTAGTGCAAATAAATGCAGAATTTCATGCCCTCTGGGAGCAGAACAAGTACTTGATATCTGTACCAGGGAGGTTTACTGTTTCTGTGTTTATACTTGACCCATGATTAAAATTGTAGAATTGAGGCTATAACCTTTATTTCACTGTGCCTGTACATGTATGTGTCTATAATTCAGAAATGACTTCATCTCTGATTGTGTGAGTATATAAAGTTCCTACCTCCACATCTCGGAAATTAAAGAGGCTCTGTTCTGATTGATATATCTAGATGAATAATTGCTTATATAAATTGAGTATTTCTAAAATACCCTGAAAATAATGAAATTAAATTTCTGACCCTTTAAAGGTACTTGATTTAAAAAAAATTCTTGAAGAAACAAACACGAATGTATTTCAAGAATCTGAATTCAAAGTGAAATAAGTCAGAGAAAGACAAATACCATATGATTTCATTCATATGTGGAATTTAAGAAACAAATCAAATGAGCAAGGGGAAAAGAGAGAGAGAGAAGCCAAGAAACACTCTTAACTATAGAGAACTAATGGTTACCAGAGAGGAGGTGGGTGGGGGGATGGGCAAAATAGGTGATGGGGATTAAAGGGTGCACTTGATGAGCACCGGATGGCGCACAGAATTGTTGAATCACAATACTGTAAACCTAAAACTAATATAACACTGTGTATTAACTATATTGGAAGTAAAACAAAAAGTTTCTAAAGAATTTCAATTCATATAATTTCAATATTCAGTGAAAAGGATTACTTTAATCTTTAGTGTTTAATAAAAATAACTATATCTTCTCTGATTCATCAGTGTCAAGTACAATATAAACACATTTTTTTTCTACTTGGGCATGTTTTTCCTCAACTTATATAGGCTTACTGATTAAAGAAAGCATTACTTCTAGTTATTAACATTATAAAAATACGAATTTATTTTTAACAAAATTGAACCATTATTCCACTCATCTTTCTTTACCACAGTAGTAAGGTTTTGCAGCTTGAAGAAAGGTCAAGACAAGATAAATAAAGAGAAGCATAAATCTGTTAAAATTTTGCCAAATCTGTCTCCATTTTGATGAGCTTATTCATAAGATTGTAAAACTAAGCTTGTGGTTCATTTAGAATCAAGTATTAGAGTAATACAAGGCTAGAATTTGGTTTTCTCTCTGTAAAAATTAGTTTCCTTGAAGGGCTTCTCTGCTCTTAAAATGTCATGAAAGTTCACTCTTCACCCTATATGTTAATTTGTTCAAATAGCAGAGATTTCTTTTAATAATTTTTTAATGTTTTATTTATTTTTGAGAGAGAGATACAGAGAGAGAGGGAGAACGAGTAGGGGAGGGGCAGAGAGAGGGAGACAGGATCCAAGGCAGGCTCCTCGCTGACAGCAAAAAGCCCCGTGGAGGGCTCAAACTCACACACCAGTGAGACCTGAGCCCAAGTCAGATGCCTAACTGAGCCACCAGGTGTCCCAAATAGCAGAGATTTCTTATCTCACCAAAATAACATTGTATATTTTATTTCTAATTTACATGTTTTCAATTATTCTCCTTAAACAAATACCCTACATTTCTACATGTGTTAAGGGTTTATTTAAATATTGTGTTTATTAAATATTACATTATCACTTTTATTAATAGGTTGCCTTCATACAATCATTCATATTCACCCAAGTACCAGTACCAATTCACCAGTAGGGTGACTCCTCAAGGCAGGCATCCCCCTCCATTCATGCACTTCCTGATGAATTCTGCCTTAGGTGGGATTGGGATACTTCCTTCACTCTTGATGTTCCTGGTAGATTCTTCTCTAGACTGAGAATCAAACACTCGTGCAACTCCTATTTCCTTTCCTCCATGTACTTTATACCTAGTCATCCCCTAGTCTGCCTTCACACATCACCTCCTTCCAGATCCCTCATACATCACCTTCATCCAGAATTCAGTCACCAGTGGCCATGTCCAACCTATTCTGGCTGCACCCCTGGACTAGGCTAACTTAACCCTGTAGCCAAGAACATCTTGCCAAGTCCTCCACAAGGCTGGCTGCATTCTGCACCAATGCACCACCTACTATGTCCCTCTTTCTAGTTTATACACCCTGACCTGAACCTCCTGCAGAATACTCTTCCAACCTGGATACATGCAGCTCCCACCATATCCTATAGGCTTCCTGCACTCTCTATACCTATACCTACTGTGAGGCCTCACCTAGGATGGATGCACCCTTCACCTATGTACTTCTTGTTGGAACTCTCTTGGGCTGATTGTACCAATTTATGCATTCCAGCTGAATCCTCCTTTAGACTGAATTCTTCCCTCATCCATTTACTTCCTGTCAGAAAATACATTAAGCTGGCTGCAACATATGTCTATGCACCTCCTGTCATATCCCTGCCCACATCCCACCATAAGTGGTTAAATCCTCCACCCATACATTTCACACCAAGTCCTCTGTCCTCATCTATTCAGGATGCTATATTAAAATATAACAAGGTAGTTTATAAATAACAGAAACTCACTGCTCACGGTCATGGAGGCTGGAAGTCCAATATCATGGCACAGGCATGGTCATATCAGGGCCCTTTTCTGGGTCACAGACTTCTCACTGTGTGCTCACAAGGCAGAAGGGCAAGAGGTCCCTCTGGAGTCCCATTTATAGGGCACTAATTCCATTCATGAGGGCTCCACTCTCATGACTTAAATACCTCTGAAAGGTCCCAACTACTAATATCATCACATTGGGCATTAGGATTTCAAGATACAAATTTTGGAGGACACAAACATTCAGACCATAGTATCCTCCCCTAGTCTGGATACATTCTACCCCAGGAACCTCCAGCTGGGTCTTCTCTGAGCAGAATACTCCCTCTTTGAATGTCTCTATCACCGTGTCTTCTACAATCCTGAGTGCCCTCTCCACCTAAGTCCTCCTTTCCAGATATATCCTAGGCTGGCTATACTAATCATGCACTTTCTTCAATAACCTATGAATGGGTTGTTTGTGCTCTCCTCTCAAGTACTTCCTGCTGGATCCTACCCTAATCTGGCTGCATACACCACCTCCTGCCAAGTCCTTCTCAAGGCTGGATGATCTCTATACCCATGCACTTCCTTCTAGGTGTACCCTAGATGGGCTGCACCCCACACCACTACACCCCCACCATATGCTTTCCTATGATTTCTATACCTTCCATTCATGCACCACCTGCCATGAACTCTCTCACACTGGATGTTCCCTCCTTCTAGGCATATCCTGCCAAATCCTCACCTAGGCTGGCTGTGCATTCCAACAATATATATCCTAGACTAGAAATATCCTCTCCTAGACTTGATGCTCTATCTACTCATGTACCTCCTACTCTAACCTTCATTAGTCTGGCTGCAATCTCTATCCATGCACTATTTTAGAGTCTTCACAGAGGCTGCAAACTCTTCCACACATGAACTTCCTGTCACACTGTGCTCAGACTGGCTGTACCCTCTAGTTATGCACCTCTTGCTGAATCCTAATTTAGGCAGAATGATTTCCCCACCCATGCTTCTCCTAATTTCTGCTGTCCTAAGCTGGGTGCTTCCTCCACTCATGCACTTCTTGTTAGAGGCTACATAAGGCTAGCTGTATCTTCCACATGTGCAACACCTAGAGTGACCCTCTAGGCCATATACTTCTACCAACCCATCATATCTTGTCAAGCCTTCTACAGGCTGTCTGAATCCTATTTCCATGCAGCTCATCAGATTCCCTCCTATAAGCTGGGTATATTCTGCATCCACATACCCTCTGCCATGTCTTCCATAGGCTGGGATGCACCTCCACCCAGGCAATTCCTGCCATTTCTTTCCCTAGGTGCCTACACCTGCTATTCAAGCACCTATGGCAGAGTTATCTCCTAAGCTGGACACTCCCTGCACTATTTACTTCTTGCTGAATTGTCCTAGAATTCCCATAAACTTCATTCACGCATATCCTTCTAATCTTCCCCTAAGTTGGAAGCTCCCAAAACATGCACTTCCTGTCAACTTATCCCCCAAATCGGCTTCACCTTGCAAGTAAGCACCTCCCTTAAGGTCCTTCTGGACAAGGCTGATCAAACATCGTACTTGACAAAAGTTCAGCCTGGTTTACTAGGACAGCTAAGCCCTCAACTTTAGGTGATATTCTCAAACTGTAATTTGTTTCCTCCATCTCAAAGACCAGATGTCTGTCTCATATGCATAAAAACAAACACTTCCTGCCTAGATTTTTCTGTTTTTACAATGTTCAAGAAATACTCAAGTAGTTTTCAGCATGCCCATCCTGTGACAGCCACCTATCCGACAATCTTTGCATACAATAGCTTTCTTATTTGCCCTCACTCTGAGATGTTTCTGCCTTAAGTTTTGAGCATCTCTTTATTGCAATAGTTCCTAATAAAACCTTTCTTTGCTAATAACTGGGCTTGCTTTTTTTTAATCTTGATACTATGGTGACATGACTCAGATGGAGTGGTGACTGTCTCATTAAAGCCCATCATCTTCACCCAGTTAATATGCTAGTCTCCAGGGCCCCTCAAGTCCTTTCATGGCTGGGGAAATTGAGATCCATGGTAAGTCATAACTCCGTATCCTTTGCTCTGACATTTGTCTGTTTTAGCATAGAAAAGATTTAACTTTATTTCCCCCTTACTTTCTTACTGTCCTGTTTCTCTGTCTTTCCTGTGAGTGGGGTTAATGACCCTGACTCTTTTTTTTTTTTAATTTTTTTTTTTTAACGTTTATTTATTTTTGAGACAGAGAGAGACAGAGCATGAGCAGGGGAGGAGCAGAGAG
The DNA here is from genome assembly GCF_028018385.1 of Neofelis nebulosa. Lineage (NCBI taxonomy): Eukaryota > Metazoa > Chordata > Mammalia > Carnivora > Felidae > Neofelis > Neofelis nebulosa. Next base: position 32,445,332 of record NC_080800.1, on the reverse strand, counting down.
AGAGGGAGACACAGAATCTGAAACAGGCTCCAGGCTCCGAGCTGTTAGCACAGAGCCCGACGCGGGGCTCGAACCCACGGACCGTGAGATCATGACCTGAGCCGAAGTCGGATGCTTAACCGACCAAGCCACCCAGGCGCCCCTGACCCTGACTCTTTAATGGGAAATCACTTCTTGGATTTAAGACCAAGTCCTTTAGCACTGACAGGTGTTCATTTCATTATCTTGGAAAACCTTCAAATTTACTGATATTCTCTAGACCGCTCTGACAGAGGATACATGCTCCATCATTTCAGTTTTACGTCCACCTAAATTTTCCAAAAAGAGCAAAATTTTGATAAAGACAACACAAAACTTGAACATTCTCTTTGGGGATATTGGATGATCTCCAAACTGGTTCACTTGCTAGGGGATCCCTACCTAAGTCCTCATCGAAACAATGTTCTGTTTATTTTGTCTAGTATGAAGAGGCAGAAAAGCCCATCTCCAACAATATCTTTTCAGGAACCATTATTTCCTTTAAAGACCATCTTCCTTACCCAAAGTCCTCTACCACCTCTCTCTTTCCATCATACCTCCCTTCTACTTTCCCCTTTTTAAACCACTTTTGACCTAACCTTTAGCCCCCTTGAATCCTTCATTCTGTCATCCTTCAACTCTGTACCCCAACAAGACCTTTCCCTTCCCAGTCTTCCCCACAGATACATAGAGTCACTTGAGTTTCAGGCTTCCCTCCTCCCACTGTGGACTCTCAATGAGTTCAAGGAACCCAAGATGAAACAACTGAGACAGTGATTTTCAAACCCTGGTCTCGCTCTGATATTCATGCCATCATTGAATATGTTCTGGATCACTGAACAAACCAAGAGGAATTTTCGACTCAGTTCAGGCTATTCCTTAGAACCTGTTCACCAAGGCCTCCTGACCTTTACCAACTGGTCAATCTCCTTGTGGATCCAGGATGTCACCCTTTAGTTTTAAGGGTCTAGGTGAGACACAACAAGCAAGATCATTCTGATGGCATAATTTCTTTTCATAAAGCCAAGTACATTGGTGACAATCTTCTTGTTTATATCCCCTTGGCTTTCATTTCCAAATTTGACTGGTCACAAATATAAGAATTAGACAACAATGAGACAAATCCGTCTCCAACTTTAAACACAGGTTAACAATATTTGGAAAGATTTCTCAGGTCTCTCTCCAAATGACCATATAGTTCTAGCTTTAGTCAACAGTTTTACTAATGGACTAAAGCCCCTAATAGAAAAATCATACAAAAGCAGAACATAAACTGTCATACAGATCCCCTCTCTGGATTCATGCTCTAACTCAACATCATAAGGATGCCATACTTGAAAAATCTGAATCAATACAACATAAGCTCTTGGTTCATCAACTTAGGCAACTATAAAGAAAGGGATCTAATATTTATGGCCCTAATTCCTTTTGGAAACCCTCTACTGACAAAGATATACGAAAATTTATATATTTAAAAATAACTACTAGACTAGGAATTGTCCAGCCTTCAAGCTAAAGGGGAAACAAGAGACTAGAGCACTTTCCCAGTAATATCCCTCTCAGGAACCAAGTCATTCACCTCCTGCCAATTCCCAAACTATGATAGATGCTTCCTTCACACATGCACATCCTGGTAAATCCTATCCTAAGCTCATTTCTCCCTCTAAACCAAAATATCATACAGGTTCTACCTTAGGCTGGCCGTACTCTGTAGCAATTCATCTTCTATTACGTCTGCCATTATGCTGGCTGCATCCTCCACTCAACAACCTCCTGCCAGTTCCTAGCCATTGACTACCTACACACTGTACCCCTAATCACCCTACCATATTCTCCTCTATTCTGGCCGAATGCTCCACATATGCCTCTTGCTGAGTCTACTCTAGGCCGTGTATTTCCTCTACCAAGGCGCTTCCTGCTGGATACTCCTATACACTCACTGGGCCTTCCATCCATGCACCATCTGGTGTGTCCTCCTCTAGTCTGGATGCTCACTTCACCCATGTATTCCATGAAGTGTATTCCTGTATGCTGTATTCTCTCACCACCCATCAAATCTCTTCAATATGCTCAAATTGCTAAAGAAACCATGGACAATGGACAAAGACCTAAAGAAAACCAGAAGAATAATGTTTCACCAAACAAATAACAGTGATAATTAAATAGAAATTAGTAAAAGGAACCAAATATCAATTCTAAAGCTGAAAAGAACAATAACTAAAATGACAAATTCACCAGAATAGTTCAATAGTGGGTTTTATTAAGCAGAAGAAAAAAAATCAGTGAAATTAGAGATAAACCAATTGAAATTAACAAGTCTGAGAAGAGAGAAGAAAAAAGAAAAAAGACTGAAGACCAATGAACAAAGCCTAAGAGACCTGTGGAGCATCAACTTATATATCATCACATGTATGGAGTTCCAGGAGAATAGGAGCAAGAGAAAGGGGTATAAAGTATGTGTGAGAAAATAACAACCAATAGCTTTCCAAATTTGATAAAAGATATGAATCTACACTTCCAAAGGTCAACAAATTCAAACAGAATAAAAGCAAAGGAGATTGATATTGAGGCACATCATAATGAAACTGTCAAAAGTCAAAGAAAAAGAGACAATCTTGAAAGCAACAAGACTAATCACTTATAAGGAATCCTCAATCAGATTAACAAAAGCCAATTTCTCATGACAAATCATAAAGGTAAGAAGGCAGTGGGATGCTATATTTCAAGAGCTGAAAGAAAAACAACTTTTAACCCAAAACACTAAATCTTACAAAACTACCCTTTAAAAATGAAGGGGATTGACATAAGTGAAAGGAGAAAAAGACAACAACACAATTATAATGCACGATTTCAATATCTTGCTTTCTGTTATGGATAGAACAACCAGACAGAAGATCAATAAGTAAGCAGAGAACTTGAAAAACACTAAAGATCAATGCATCTGACAGACATACACAGAAGTATCCATCCAATAACAGCAGAATGTATATTCTTCTCAAGTGCACATGAAACATTCTCTAAGATAGACCATATATTAGGCCACTAAACAAGTCTTGACATTCTCTTAACATTTAAGAAAACTGGAATGGTATGAAGTATTTTCTCTGACTACAATGCAATGAAACTAGATGTCAAAAGCAGAAAGAAAACAGGAAAATACACAAATATGTGGAATTTAAACAATGTACTCTTAAACAACCAATGCATTAAAGAAGAAATAAAAAGGGAATTCATAAAATATTCACAGACAACAAATAAAAAATAAAATTTTTAAAAAATTTTAAAAGAAAATATTCAGAGACAAATGAAAATGAAAACACAACATACCAAAACTTATGGGGTGCAGTGAAAGCATGACTGAGAGAAAAGTTCATAGAGGTAGATGCTTACATAAGAAAAAAAAGATCTCAAATCAATAACTTAATTTTATACCTCCAGGAACTAGAAAAAGAAAAACAAACTAAACCCAAAATTAGCAGAAGGAAGGAAATAATAGGTTGTAGCAGGTATAAATGAAATAAAAATAGAAAAACATCAATGAAACCACGAATTGCATTTTTGAAAAGAGCAACAAAATCAATAAACTTCTAGCTAAACTAACAAAAGAAATGACTGAAATAATAAAATTAGAAATGAAAGAGGTAATATTAAAAAATAATGGGACAGAAATAAAAAGGATTATAAGAGATTACTAAGAGCAATTATATGCCAACAAATGGGATAGCCTAAAATAAATGAATAAATTCTTAGAAATGTATAACCAACCAAGACTGAATCATAAAGAAATAAAAACTCTGAACAGACCTATAACATGTTAGGAGATTCAATCAGTAATCAAATATCTCCCACTCCAAAAACCGCCCAGGACCAGTTGCTGACTTCATTGAGTAATTTTTTAAATGGTTATTTATTTTTGAGAGAGAGACAATGCAAGCAGGGAAGGGGCGGAAAGAGACAGACAGAAGATCTGAGGCAGGCTCCATGCTGACAGCAGAGAGCCGGATGCAGGGCTTGAACCCAAGAACCATGAGATCATGACCTAAGCTGAAGTCTGACACTTAACTGACTGAGCCACCAGGCACCCCATATTCATTGAATAATTTTATCAAACAATTATAGAAGAATTAATACCAATCCTCCTCAAATTATTCCAAAGAACTGAAGAGAAGGGAACACTTCCAAATGCACTTCTATGAAGTCAGCATTTCTCTAATACCAAAACTAGATGAAGATTTAACAAGAAAAAAGAACTTACAGAATAATAATATTAATAGTAATGTAAAAATTCTCAACAAAATATTAGCAAACCAAATTAAATGGCAGATTAAAAATATTATACACCATGACCAAGGGGATATATACCTGAAATGCAAATATACTTCAACATATGAAAATCAGTCCATGTAATGTACCATGTTAACAAAGTGAAGGGGACAAACACACGATCATCTCAATTGATGCAGAGAAAGCAACTGACAAAATTGTACACACTTTTATGATAAAAAAGCAAGGAATAGAAGAAAACTACATCAACATAATGAAAGCAGTATATGAAAAACCTACAACTAACATATACTCTATGAGAAAGACAGAGAACTTTCCATCAAAGATCAAGAAGTCAAGTATGCCCACTCTCACTATCCAACATAGTTCTGGAAAACTTAGCCAAAGCAATTAGAAAAGAAAAAGAAATAAAAGGCATCCAAACTGGAAAAGGAGAAATACAATTATTTCTGTTTGCAGATGACATCTTATATGTAGAAAACTCTAAAGAATCCACAAAAGGCTATTACAAGTAATAAACAATTTTAACAGTTTCAGGATACAAAATCAACACAAAAATTCAGTTCCATTTCTATATGCTAACAATGACCAATCCAAAGTAGAAATTTAGAAAACAATCATATTTACTATAGCATCCAAAAGAATAAAATAGTTAGGAATAAACCTAACTAATAAGGTGAAACACTTGTATACTGAAAACTGTATTGCTAAAAGGAAATGAAGATACAAAGAAATGGAAAGACATCCCATGCTCATGGATTAAGACATACCATTACAATGCTCATACTACCCAAACCAATACAACAATTCAATGCAATCTCTATCAAAATCCAATGATATATTTTGTAGAAATAGAAAACATCATTCTAAAATTAATACATAACCTCCAAGCTCCCTAAATAACAAAAATAATTTTGAGAAATAAAAACAAACCTAGACACTTCAAACTTACTGACATCAAAGCTTATTACAAAGCTACCATAATCAAAACAGTATGATATTAGCATAAAAACAGATATATAGACTAATAGAACAGACTAGAGAGCTCAAAAATAAATGCCTGCATATACAGCCATATTATTTCAACAAGGGTTCAAAAACTACATAATGAAAGGACGATTCCTTCAGCAAACTGGTGTTGGGAAAACTGGATATCCATGTGCAAAAGGATAAAGTTGGACCCAAACGCTATACAAATACAAAAATTACTGAAAATGTATAAATACCTAAACATAAGAACTAGAAGAAACCTAGAAGAAAACAGCAGAAAAGCTGCACAACACTTAATTTGGCAATGATTTCGTGGATAGGGTACCAAAAGCAAAGGCAGGATGCCTGGGTGGCTCAGTCAGTTAAGCATCCAACTTCGGCTGAGGTCATGATCTCAGTCCAAGTTTGGCTCAGGTCATGATGTCATGGTTTGTGGGTTCGAGCCCCACATCAGGCTCTGCACTGACAACTCTGAGCCTGCTTCGGATTCTGTCTCCCTGTCTCTCTCTGCCTCTCTCTCTCAAAAATAAATAACTAAATGTTAAAAAAAAAGCAAAGGTAACAAAAGTGAAAACAGACAAATGGGACTACATCAAAATTGAAAAATTCTGTGCATCAAGGAAACAATAAGCAAAGTAAAAAGGTAACCTACTGAATGGGAAAAAATATTTGTAAACCATGTATCTGACAAGGGGTTAATATCCAGAATCTATAAGAAACTTTTATGATTCAATATGAAAAGACAATCAAATTTAATAGTGGGCAAAGGACTGGAACAGACAACTCTCCAAGGAAAACTTATAAATAAATGCCCAAGAAGCATATGAAAAGATGCTCAACAACTAGTCACCAGAGAAATGCAAATCAAGGCCACAGTGAGATATTACCTCACACCCATTAGGGTAGCCACTATCAAAAGAAAAGAAAATAAGTGTTGGTGAGGATGTAGAGAAATTGGAACCCCTGCACTATTGGTTGGAATGTATAACAGGATAGCCACTACAGAAAACAATATGGAGATTCCTCAAATAAGTAAAAACAGAATTACCATATGATTTGGCAATCCCACTTCTGGGTATACATACAAAGACTTCACAGCAGGATCTCAAAAAGATATTTGCAGAACCACATTTTTTACAGGATTATTCACAGGAGGAAGAAAAGAGCTGTGTAGGAACAGAATTTTTTTTTTAATTTTTTTATGTTTATTTTATATTTTGGGAAAGAGCGAGAGAACACAAGCAGGGAAGGGGCAGAGAGAGAGGGAGACACAGAATCCAAAGCAGGCTGCAGGCTCTGAGCTGTCAGCACAGAGCCCAACGCAAGGCTCGAACTCACGAACCATGAGATCATGACCTAAGCCAAAGTTGGATGCTTAACTGACTGAGCCACCCAGGTGCCCTGAGCAGAGTTTTTAGACACTAGTAAAACTAAGCTGATATTCATTCAAACTAATTTTCTCTTAAATTTTCAATTAGAATCCCCAGGACAACCTTTAAGAAAATAACAAAATATACAGAAAAGAAAATAAGGATAGAATACAGTATAAAACAAACAAACAAAAAAACATATAAACACAAAAACAAAAGAAGGGAAGTAATGGAGGAACTCAGAAACAAAAATGAGGACACAGAGAAAACAAATAGGAAAATGGCAGAATTAAGTGTTTCCTTATTGGTAATGACTTTAATTGTAAACAGATTAAATTCTCCAATTAAAAGGCAAATTTTAGTAAAATGTATAATAAAAAAGCATAATCTGTTAGGAGCATCTGGTCTAAAGTGTTACTCAAAGCCATTGTATCCTTGCTGATTTTCTGTCTGGGTGATTTATCTGTTGATATAAGTGCAGGGTTAAAGTCCCCCATTATTATTGTATTACTGTCAATTTCTTCCTTTATGTCTGTTAATAGTTGTTTTATGTACTTAGGTGCTTCTATGTTGGGTATGTAAATATTTACAATGGTTATATCCTCTTGCTGGAGTGTTCCCTTTATCATCATGTAGCGTCTTTCTTTGTCTCTTGTTATAGTCACTGTTCTATATAATCAGAATATTCCATACAAAACCAGCAAAATACACATTCTTTTCAATTGAATGAGGAATATTCTCCAGAACAGATCACATGTTAGGCCAGGTAATGAGTCTCAATAAATTCAAAACGAGTAAAATCATATCATGCATCTTTTCCAACTACAATGGTATGAAACCAGGAATCAATCACAAGAAAAATTCTGGAAAGAACACAAATACATGGAGGCTAAATAACATGTCACTAAACAATGAATGGGTCAACCAAGATATCAAAGATGAAATAAAAATATACCTGGAAATTAAAGAAAATGAAAACACAATGATCCAAAATTTGGGGCGCCTGGGTGGCTCAGTCAGTTGACCATCCCTCTTGATTTCAGCTCAGGTCATGATCCCAGGGTCATGGGATTGAGCCCCATACCAGTCTCTGCACTGAGTGTGGAGCCTGCATAAGATTCTCTCTCTCTCTGTCACATCCCCACCCCCACCCCACTCTCTTTCTCTCTCAAATAAAACTCTTTGGTATACAGCAAAACCTATTTTCAGAGGAAAGATTATAGCAATACAGGCCTTCAAGAACAAAGGAAATCTCAAATAAACAACTCAAATAAACCTAATCTCAAATACATCTAACCTTACACCTAAAGAAGCTAGAAAAACAAAAACAAACAAAGCCTAAATCCAGTTGAAGGAAGGGAATAGAGAAGAAATAAACAAAATAGAGATGAAATAAAATCTAATACAACAGATATAACACCTACTCTTCCCAAGCTATCCTAAAAATAGAAGAGGAAGGAAAGCTTCAAAATTCATTTTACAAAGCCAACATTACACTGGTACCAAAACCAGAAAATTACACTAAAAAAAGAAATCAACATGTCAATATCTCTAATGAGCAGAGACGCAAAAATCTTCAATAGAATATTAACTGAATCTAACAATACATCAAAAAAAAATATTCACCATGATCAAGTGGGACTTATTCCAGGGATGCAAGGGTTGTTCAATATTGCAAATCAATCAATGTGACACACCACGTTAACAAGAGATAGGATAAAAACCATATGATCATTTCAATAGATGCAAAAAAAAACATTTGACAAAGTATGACATTTATTCATGATAAAAACCATCAACAAAATAGGCTTAGAGGTAATACACTGCAATATAATAAAGGCTGTATATGAAAAACTCACAGCTAAAATCATCCTCAATGGGGAAAAACTGAGAGCTTTTCTCCTAAGGTAAGGAACAAGACAAGGATGTGCACTTTCACCACCACTTGTAATTAACATAGTAATGTAAATCCTAGCCACAGAAATAAGACAACAAAAAGAACTAAAAGGCTGGGGTGCCTAAGTGGCTCAGTTGACTAAGCATTTGACTTTGTCTCCGGTCATGATCTCTAGTTGGTGGGTTCAAACCCCACATCGGGCTCCGCCCTAACAGTGTGGAGCCTGCTTGGGATTCTCTCTCTCTCTCCTTCTTTCTCTGCCCCTCCCTGACTCATGTTTCTCTCTCTCTCTCTCTGTCTCTGAAAATAAATTAATTAATTAAAAACAAAAGGCATCCAAATCAGTAAGGAAAAAGTAGAACTTTCACTATTTGCAGATGACATGATACTATATATAGAGAACCCAAGACTCTACTAAAAAAACTACTACAACTGATAAATGAATTCAGTAATTTCACAGGATAAAAAATCAATATACAAAAATCTGTTGCATTCCTATACACTAATAATAAAGTACCAGAGAAATTAAGAAAACAATACCATTTATAATTGCACAAAAAATAATTTAAAAATTTAGGAATAAATTAATCAAGAAGGTGAAAGATCTGTATCCCATAAACTATAAAACACTGATGAAAGAAACTGAAGAAGACTCAAACAAATGTAAATATATTCCATGCTTGTGGACTAGGAAAACTAGTATTGTTAAAATGTCCTTACTACCAAAAGCAATCTACAGATTTAATGCAATTCCTATTAAAACACCAACATTTTTCACAGAGATGGAACAAACAATCCTAAAATTTGTATGGAACCACACAGACCCCGAATAGTCAAAACAATCTTCAGAAAGAAGAACAAAGCTGGAGGTATCACAATTCCAGATGTCAAGGTATACTACAAAGCTATAATAATCAAAACAGTATGGTACTGGCACAAAAATAAGATACATAGATCAATGGAACAGAATAGAGTGTCCAGAAATAATCCTACACTTTTATGGTCAATTAATCTATGACAAAGGAAACAAGAAAATACAATGGGAAAAAGACAGTCTTTTCAACAAATAGTGTGGGGGAAATGGACAGTTATATGCAAAGGGATGAAACTGGACCACTTTCTTATACCATTCACAAAAATAAACTCAAAATGCATTGAAGACCTAAATGTGAGACCTGAAATAATAAAATTCATAGAAGAAAACATAGTAATTTCTTTGACATCAACTATAGAAACATTTTTTTAGATGTATTTCCTGAGGCAAGGTAAACACAAGCAAAAATAAATGATTGGGACACCAAAATAAAAATCTTCTGCACAGCAAAGAAAACCATCAACAAAACAAAAGGGCAACCTATTAAAGGGGAGAAGATATTTGCAAGTGATATATCCAATAGGGGGTAAATATCCAAAATATATAAAGAACTTATAACTTAGAAGTGTTTCTAAATAAAACTAAGAAAAATTTTAAAAAGCATGATCAGGGGTGCCTGGCTCCCTCAGTCAGTGGATCATGGGACTCTTGACCTCAGAGTTGTGAGTTTGAGCCCCATGTAGGGTGTAGAGGTTACTTAAAAATAAAATCCTTTTTTAAAAAAACTCATGACCAAACTATATGTTGTCTATAAGAAATTCACTTTAGATCCAAAGATGAAATAGAATGAATGGGAAAGGATGGGAATTCCATGCAAATTATAACTGAGATGGTTATATCAGTATCAGAAAAAAGTAAACTTTAACACAAAAGTTGTTATAAAAAATAAAGGATATTACATATTGAAAAAAGGGTAAATTCATCAGGAAGATGTAACAATTAAAAAACATATGCACCCAGGGCGCCTGGGTGGCTCAGTTGGTTAAGTGTCCGACTTTGGCTCAGGTCATGATCTCACTGTTCCTGGGTTTCAGCCCCACGTTGGGCTCTGTGCTAACAGCTCAGAGCCTGGAGCCTGCTTCAGATTCTGTGTCTCCCTCTCTCTCTGCCCCTCCCCTGCTGACACTTTGTCTCTCTCTCTCTAAAATAAATAAACATTAAAAAATTTAAAAAAACATATATGTACCCAACAAGAGTCCAAAAGTATATGAAGCAAAATTGAATGGAATTAAAAGGAGAAACATACAGTTTCATAATAATATTTGGAGACTTCAATACCCCACTTTTAATACTGGACAGAATAATTAGACAGAAGGTCAACAAGGAAGTGGAGAACTTGAGCAACACTATGAAGTAACTAGAAGTAACAGAAATATATAGAAAACTCAACCCAACGAAAGAATATGCATTCTTCTCAAGTGCACATGGGAAATACTTCAGAAAAAAACATATGTTACACTCCAAAACAAGTCTCCATAAATTTAAAAAAGATTGAAATCATACAAAATATCTTCTTTAATAACAGTATAATGAAACTGGAAATCAGTAACATATGGAAAAGTGGAAAATTTACAAATATGTGGAATTAATCAACACACTCCTAAGTAACCAATGGGTTACCTTAGAAGAAATCACAGGCTGGAAAGCAATTGGAAAACAAACCAAACGAACATGGTCCTCTCAACTGATGCAAAAAATTATCAAAATCTAACACTTTTTCATCATTTAAAAACTCTCAACAAACCAGGAATAGAAAACTTCCTTGACATGATAAAAAGCATTTATGAAAAACCCACAGCTAGCATCATACTCAATGTCAAAAGACTGAAAGCTTTCCCCGTTAGATCAGGATCAAGACTACCATGTCCTCTTTCACTACTTCTAGCCAATACTGTACTGTAAATTTTTGCCAGAGTAATGAGGCAACCAAAAAGAATAAAACCCAAAATGGAAGGAAAAAATAAAACAATTCCTATTTTCACATGAATATGATCTTACATATAGAAAATCCTAAAGGATCCAACAACAACGCCCCCCTACACACACCTCAAAAAAGTTAATAAACAGACTCAAAAAAGGTGCAGGACACAATGTCAACACGCAAAAATCACTTGTATGTCTATATACCATCACTGAACAATACCAAAGGAAATTAAGAAAATAATTTCATTTACAATAGTATCTAAAAGAATAAAATACTTAGGACTAAATTCAGCCAAACATGTGCAAGATTTGTATACTGAGAAACTATGAAAACATTGCTGAAATAAGTGAAGCCCCAAACAAATAGAATGATAAGCCATGTTCATGGGTTAGAAGATTTAATATTATTAAAATGGCAATACTCCCAAAACAATCTACATATTTGATGTAATCCCTATCAAAATCCCAATAGTCATTTTTAAGAAATGGAAAAGCTGGCCCTAAAATCTATATGGAATGGTGAGGCATGCCATATAACCAAAACAATCTTGAAAAAGACTACAGCTAGAGTATTCACACTTCCCGCTTTGAAAACCTACTACAAAGCTATAGTATGAAACTGTGTGATACTGTCATAAGAGCAGATATATAGATCAGTAGAGTAGAATAGAATTTAGAGTCCATAAATAAACCCATACATCTTTGGTCAAATGATTTTCGACTAGGGTACCAAGACTGTTCAATGGAGAAAGAATAGTCTCTTGAACAAAATTGTAATGGGGCAACTGTAAACACACATGTAAAAGAAAGAAGTTGCATTCTTAACTCACACCACATAAAAAAAACTCTACACAGATCACAAAATCAAATATAAGAACTAAAACTAGACACCTTCAGACTGAAATTGTATTCTTACCCTATACCATATACAAAACTCAACTTAAAATAAGTAAAGAAACTGTAAAACTCCTAAAAAAAACATAGGGGAAAAACTTCATGACATTGGTCTTGACAATGATTTCATGGATATGACACCAAAAGTAAAATAAGTGAGCCCACATCAAACTTAAAAGCTTCTGTACAACAAAGGAAATAATCAGTACAGTGAAAAAGCAGCCTACAGGGTGAGAGAAAATATTTGCAAACCATATATCTGACAAGGGATTAATTTGTAATCCCTTGTAAAATCCCTTGTAAAATTAAACTGTGTAAGAAACTATCACCATTCAATAGCAAAACAACAAATAATCTGATCTTATAATAGGCTAAGGAGTTGAGTAGACATTTCTCCAAATAAGACATACAAATGGCCAACTGGTACATGAAAGGTATTAAAAGTCACTAATCATCAGAAAAATGCAAATCAAAATCACTATATTATCTTACAGCTGTTAGCGTGGCTATTTTATTTTAAAGAGAAGTGTTGAAGATGTGGAGCAATTGAAATCCTTGTACACCGCTGGTGGGAATGCAAAGTGATACAGCCTCTATGGGAACTGTATGGCAATTCCACTACAACATAAAAACAGAACTACCACATGGACCACAAATCCCACATTGGGATATTTATCCAAAAGAATTGAAATCAGTATCCCAAAGGATATTAGAACTCCCACATTCATTAGAGTGCTATTCACAATAGCTAACATGTAGAAATATCCTAAATGTCCATCGGTGGATGGATGGATGAAAAAATGGGTTATTTACATAAAATGGAGTATTATTCAGCACTAAAAAAGAAGGAAATCCTGCAATATGTGACAACATGGATGAATGCTGAGGACATTATACAAAATGAAATAACTCATACACGGAAGGACAAATGCTGCATGCTTCCACTTATATGTGGTATATAGAATAGTCAAAGAAGCAAAGAAGAGAATGGTGGTTTCCAGGAGCTGGGGGGATGGAGAAATGGGGAGTTTCTTGTCAACAGGCACAAAATTACAGTTATGCAAAGTGAATAAGTTCCAGAGATATGTTGTACAACATCGTATTTATAGATAACAATACTGTGTTGTACACTTAAAAATCTGTTAAGAAGGTAGATCTTATCTTACATGTTCTCAACACAATTATTAAAAAAAAAACAACCTTGGGAGAAAATATAGCAGTAAATCTTCATGACCTTGGATTTGGCAGTGATTTGTTAGTTATGACATTCAAAGCACAAGCAACAAAAGAAAAAGTAATTAAAGTGGATTACATCAAAATTTAAAACGTCTGCACATCAAAGGCCCTATTAACAGATTGAAAAGACAACCCACCGAATGGGAGAAATAGTTGCAGATAATATGTCTAATAAGGTTCTTGTATCCAGACTGTAAAATGAATGCTTATAACTCAACAAAATAACAAAAACTCAATTTAAAAATTGGCAAAGGAGTTGAATAGGCATTTCCCCAAGCAAGATACACAAATGGCAAATAAGCACATGAAAACTACTCAAAGACCTTAATCATTAGGGAAATGTAAATCAAAGCTAATTAAGATACCACTTCACACACACTGGGATGGCTATAACATTTTAAAAAGACAATAATAAAGTTTGGTGTGGAAGTAAAGAATATAGAAATCTCATATATTCTTGGGAGAATGTAAATTGGTAGAGCCACTGTGGAAATAGTTCAGTGGTTCCTCAAGTAGTTAAACATAGAATTACCCTAAGACCCAGCACTTATGCTCATGGATATATACCCAAAAAGCTGAAAGCAGATGTTCACACAAAAAGTTGTACATGTCTGTTCAGAGTAGCACTATTCACAATAGTCAAAAGGTCCAAATGTCCAACCAACCAACCAAAATGTCCACTGATGAATGGATAAACAAAATGTGGTATAGACACTCAATGAAATATGATTCAGCCATAAAAAAAAGGAATGAGGTACTGATTCATGCAACAATTTAGATGAACCTGAAAACAAGGCTAAGTGAAAGAACACAAAAAGCCATATATTGTATGATTCCATTTATATAATATATCCAGAATTAGCAAATCTACAGAGACAGACAGCAGATTAGTGGTTGTCAGGGCTTGGAGGAGTGAGGAATGAGAACTGAATGCTTTAGGGATTTCGGTTTCATTTTTCAGTGATGAAAATTTTCTGGAATTAGATAGAGCTGATAATTTTACAACACTGTGAATGTACTAACATTTCCCCAAAACCCCAAGATTCAAGTGGATGAGAACAAATCATCAAGAGACATTCTCTGTATGGTATCACTGTCTTCAGAAACGTAAGAAAGAAGCAATGGCATAGCACCTGACTAACTTTATTACAGAGAACAGCAAACTAGCCAATAGGTATCTGGCCTTTCCAATAGCAGGCAAGTACAAGGAACATACCTCAAGAAGGACCAGAGGTACTGGAGAATAGCATGCATGAACTTTCAAAACTGACACCTCATAGTTCCCTTCTACAACAGGACTTCATGATTAGCATGATTAGCAGAAATACCTGGGATGAAAACAATTCAATAGGAAATTGACAAGAGAAATAAAGGAAGGGAGAAGGTCCAAAATTTTGTTGTCCACACATATGCACATGTGTGGCTATTGAGCACTTGAAATACGGCTAATCAAAATTTGATATAACAGTAAAATACTTGTCAAATTTCAGTGATTTAGTAGGAAAGGACGGAAAACACCTCATTATTTATGTATTGGTTCCATATAGAAAATATAATATTTTGGATAGATGAAATCGAAAATATTTTATTAAAGTTAATTTCAAATTTCTTCTTTTTAAAAATTTGATTACTAGAAAATAATTACATGTGTGACTATTATTATATTTCCAATGGACAGCACTCTATACCACTCAAGTTTGATATGCCTATTAGACATGTCAAGTGGAAAAATCAATTAGGTAGCTGGATATACACAAATGGAGTACAAGAGAATGAGTAAGAACAAACATAAATATTTAGAATTCATGGACTTAAAATGGCATTTAAAAACTCGAGACTAGATGGGATTCCCTAGAAAGTGAATGCGTGTAGAGAAAAATGACCAAACACTAAAGCCTTAGTAATCCCAACACACAGAGGTATAGAAGATAAGGAAGGTCCAGGAGAATACTAGGTAAACATAAAGAGGGAAATCTCTCAAGACCAAGGAAAAATGTGTATCAAGGAAAAGGAGTGATCAACCGTATCAAATGCTTCCAAAGCTCAAGGAAGATGATGTCTAACACATTTCCATAGGATTCTGCAGTGTGGAGGTCTCCTAGGAGATGGATGATATTGGCACCTTCTTAAGAAGGGAATATGGGAAGAATTCAAGGTCAAAGGGAGGAAGAAGAGCTTATGGCCACCTGGGGCTATGTAGATTTTGAAGTGACAGACCTGAGTTAAGGACATTGAATTAGGGTCCACACTCAGATCAAATGCCCAGGAGACTCATTAAAAAACTAGGATGGCATAAGGTGGTAGGATCTCTGATTCTGCCTGCAATGCTGGCTCACTAAAGGAAGGAACCAGACTTAAGGCCTGAAATACTGCTTTTCTCAGCCTCTGGGATATGAGGAGGTGTTTTGTGGTCAGGGATACCTCCAGGGATAAAGTGTAACTTCCTAAATATATATCCCTGGGTGTCCCTACCTCTCTGGGACTGGGTTACAGACCTAAGGACACATGCAGGCCCACCACTAACCTCTGCAGTGCCTACGGCAAAATTAGAAATGGAGGCCCCTGGTCTATATCCTGGATCCCTTCTTCCATGGCCAGGTATGCCCTACAATATGCAGTCCTTCACACCTAACTCTGGGAGCACTTTAACCCACACTTCCAAGCTTTGTCTACCCTGTGCTATCAACAAACAGTGACCACTTGGCCACCTTTTTTGACCAAGATTGAGCACATCATAGGCCCAGCTCTTCCTTCCTTAAAAATGACTTTGAGAATAGGGCCTTGCTGGCCCTGAAAGTATCCCCAGGGAACTAGGGTACCTGATACATTTTCTATAAAAGTAGTAGGGTGTCTGGACCTGGGGCCCTCATTTCCTTGTCCCTGTGAACTCTTAGGTCTGCATGAAATGCAGATGAGGAGGGCCTGAGCAGGGCCATCCAAAATGTGGGGCTCAACACTAGGGCCCTTTTTGACCAGGTCTAATGCCAGTACTGGCCACATACCAGAAAAGCAAAAGAGAAGAGAGGAGAAATATGGGAAAGGAGAGAAAGGGAGTTCATTTTAGTGCTTTTATTATTTCCACTCCATTTATTTTAATGTGGTCTCCTACCATGTTTCCACAACTTAAATTATTAAAAAAAATGGCTCAGTTGAGTATTATCACAGAAGTGATATGGTCAAGACAGAAAAACAAATGGATATATATCATGTTCACGGAATGCTGTAAGCTTATCCGATTCTATACAAATGTCTACACACACATACATACTGACCCTAACAGCTCACAAACTCAGTCACAAATATTATTTATTTATTTATTTATTTATTTATTTATTTATTTATTTTAAGTGTATTTATTTTGAGAGAAAGAGAACCAGCGGGGGGGGGGGGGTAAAGAGAGAGGGGTACAGAGGATCCAAAGCAGGCTCTGTGCTGACAGCAGAGAGTCCAATGCAGGGCTCGAACCCACGAACTATGACATCATTACCTGAGCAAAAGTCAGACACTTAACTAACTGAGCCACCCAGGTGCCCCACAAGTATTTTTTAAATAGGATTATCCATTAACATATTTTCCCACTTAACATTTGACCATTTTCTCATGTCAATCATTAACCTGAAATAGTTCCCCCAGCCCTCTATTTCCCACTCTTGCAGATTTCAGAAACCCCTGGTCCCAACACAAAGATATCTTCCTTCTCTAAAAAACCAAGACTTGGGGCATCTAGGTGGCTCAGTCAGTTAGGCAGCCAACTTCAGCTCAGGTCATGATTTCACAGTCCGTGGGTTCAAGCCCCACATGGGGCTCTGTGCTGACAGCTCAGAGCCTGGAGCCTACTTCAGATTCTCTCTCTCTCTCTCTCTCTCTCTCTCTCTCTCTCTCTCTCTCTCTGCCTCTCCCCCACTCACACTCTGTGTCTCCTTCAAAAACAAATATTTAAAAAATTAAAAATATAAAAATAAAAATAAAAATAAAAAACCCAGACTTTCCTCCCTCAGGCTTTTGACCTCTGCTGTTTCCTTCTTGATTCAGAGTCTTCCTCCCTGCCCTTCCTATTCCTATTTGGTTATTCTCTGCACCACACTTGATCATGCATTCCTGCTTCCTGACCCTGGATACCTCCATCACCCCTCTGTTTCTCCAGTCACCTGGGTTGAGCTCTATCTACTTCTCTTGTCCAAGTTGTAAATGACCTATGCTAGGAAGGTATGAAGTGTCTAAATGGGAATTTTATGGTCCTAACTCCATTTCAAATAAAAGCAATAAATGATTACTTTCTGTCCCTCCTAAAGATTCAACTAGCATTCTACTTTCTTTCAATCCTCCAAATATAATATAAAATGAACAGTTCTGAAGATGACAATTTTTTAAATTTACATTTAAAAAAATTAAAACATTGTATTTGTTAAAAATTCATTCTATGAAGATATAATTGCCCAGAATTTTTCAAAACTGACTGAAGATATCAAGCTATAGGATTAAGAACCCCTACAGACCTCAAGCAAGATAGACACAAAGAAAACCACACCTAGAAACAGACTAAAACTACTGAGAAAATTATAAAAATGCCAATGAAACACACACACACAAATCTCTAAATTAATACAATACACTATTTTTGTGGGCAAGATGATTCACTATTACAATAATACAGACTTCCCCAAATAAGCTATAAACTCAAAGCAATTTCAACCATACCCCAATAGGATATTTTGTGCAATCTGACAAGCTGCTCCTAAGATGTACTATGAAAAACTATAGGGTCATGAAATGTGAAAAATATGAAAATATTACTGAAAGAGAATGAAAGAGTTTTAAGTTATATCCATGCACAAAGTAAAACCTGCTTCAGGGACGCCTGGGTAGCTCAGTTGGTTGAACGTCTAGCTCTTGATCTTGGCTCAGGTCATGATCTCATGGTTCCTGAGTTCGAGCTCCACACCAGGCTCTGTGCTGACAGTCCTGAGTCTGCTTGGGATTCTTTCTCTTTCCCTCTCTCTCTGTTCCTCCCCCACCTGTGCTCTCTTTCTCGCTCTCAAAATAAATAAATAAGCTTAAAGAAACCCTTTATCATTTCAGTGCTATCATGTAGATCATGTAGAAAGGAAGAAATTTTAAAATTCTAATGGGCAATAGATTATCCATATGGAAAAAGGCAATAAAGTTGGAATCTCTTCACTACATGGAAACAAATTTCAGGTGGACTGTATTCTATGAAAAGCAAGAATTAAAGTATATAGAAAAAAATAAGACTAACTTATTAGGGTTAGTAAAGGATTTCTTAATTAAAATATAAGAAGCACAAATTGTAAAGGATAGTCAAAATCAGCTGCATAATAATTTTAAAACTTTCAGTAATTAAATAAGAGTACTTAAAAGATTCAAGAAGTAGACCAAAAACTTGGAGAGGTATTTGTCCCACGTTAACCAGAAAAAAAAAAGTTTACTATTCATAATGTATATTTTTAAGGCAATGAGGAAAATGAACAAAATGTATAAATAGGCATTTTAGAGAAACATAAATGCCCCAAAACAACAAAAGAAGTGTTTACTCTTCCATGTACTCATGGAAAAGCCAGAATGAGATACCATTTTAAAAATTCATTGTGTAAATGGCAACTTGGAAAAGAAAAATTTCAGCTTAGGAGTAAGGGCAGGCCATTTGAGGGAGCAGGAGTCCTGGAATCAAGGTTCAACAGCAGATTAAGCACTGTGTGGTGGAATCATAGGAGAGGCTTTAAAATTGCTCATAATGATGGTCAGTGACTAGCAGAACCTTTGGAAACCTCACAGGTAACCACCAGCAGGCAAGCCCATTCATTGCAGTGAATGGAGGTCCATTCCAACTTTGCTTTGGAGACTGCAGAGAGAGGATCACAGCACAGGAGGTAGAGGGGGTATGTGCTCTCTTTCCACCTGTTCTCCTGGACTGGCAGGCCTCAGGGCAACAAGGTGAGGCAGTGAGGCTAGCCTACCTCTAGGAGAGCTAGGCTTGGAGTTGGAGCTCAGGCAAAATCATCATCCTCGTCATCATCCTATCACCATCATCATGGTAGGAGAAAGAGAAGCTCAGGACAGAAAACCCAATGGAGACGGTGGGGCTCACACCAGTAACCCTAGGGAAGGAAGCTCCCACCACATGGCCCAGCAAACTGAAAGCAGAATATATGCCTGGAGACCAGGATGAAGAGGCACTTAATGCAGGCGGCATTACTGCCAGGCCGCCTTCTGGAGGCAAGGTATCGCATCTCAGCATCAAGAGAGTTTGAAGGACTCCGGGGGACCAGCTTTTCCGAGGTGAACCTAGGGAGAGAAGCAGGACTAAGGCCAGCTGGCCGAGGAGGAGAAGGACGGCACTGCCGTTCTTACCTGTGTGGCATGGCTCGGGAGAATCAGGCCTGGTGTGTGTTCATGGCTGAGAAGAGCTGGGTCTGGCGGGGATGCCTGGCTTCCACAGGCGGGGTTTGGTTTTGCTGGGCGGCTGCCAAATGCAGAGCCTGACTAAGGGGTGCGGCTTCCACGGGCAGGACCTGGCAGGGATCCGTGGCCCTGAAGCGCAGGGCCTGGGCATGATGTTGGACTCCAGACAGAAGCCTGAGAATGTCGTCTGCTGCTGGGCTAAGGTTTTGGAGAAGATGGCAGCAAAGGCTCAGAAATCTGAGTCCCGAAAGCTCCAGAAAACAGACAGTCCCCCAGAGAGGTGGTGTCTAGGCAGGCTCTTCCTATTGGAGCGGCTTTTTGGCATGTTTTTTCCAAGCCTCGATCTGAGCTCATCCACTGACCAGGCCAATGCCCCTTGTGGATTTTCCTGTGACAGCTAGCTGCCCGGGTGCATGGTCTTGACTCTCGCCCTTCTCGGCCACCACAGGTATAAGGTCTGAACGGCAACTCTGGCAGCCTGCGAGGTCAGAACGCCTCATTGCAGGCACAGTTTATGCCGAGCAAGTCATGGAAATGGAGGCTTCGGTGGAAGCTTTCGTAACGCTGGGGAGCTCAGTGGTGCTGGGTCGCTGGAGACACGGAGAATCTCTGCAGCAAGATCTGGGTTGCCAGTCTTGCCGGCACCGGAGGTGCTAAAGGCGACCTCCTTCTTAGGCGCTCCCTCTGGCTACGTCACCCTGCAAGGATTCAAACTGCTGCTGCTGCTTCTCTTCTCCTCCTCCTGCTCCTAGTATGACCCGGAGGCCCAAATGCAAGTCTCTCTGAAACGGAAACACGGCGGCAAACACTACCTCAAGTAGAGCCGGGACTAGAGGAGCAAGGAAAGTGGGCGGGCCCTGGTGGAATCTTCGCTTCTGATTGGTGACCTGCATATCACATGACTTCTCATTTCCTGAGCCCGGGAACCCAGACCCATCTGGCAACAAACAGGAGCCGGGCAGCGCCCGGGAGTGGTCGCTGTGAGTTTCCTCAACTTTAAACATAGCCCTTAAAAGTGTGTGAGTGGGTGTAGGAGGGGGGGGGGGGGCTCTGTATAAACAATCTGAGTGACCCCAAATCAGTGTCTCAGAACCATTCTCGTGGCTCAAACTCAAGAAATCACTTGAAGGAGGGGTGCCTTGGGTGGCTCAGTCAGATCAGTCACCAATTCTGCTCAGGTCATGATCTCACTGTGGTGGGACTGAGCCCCTGTTGGGCTCTGTGCCGACAGCACTGAACCTGCTTGAGATTCACTCTCCCTCTCCCTCTGCCCATCCCCTGCTCACACTCAGGCTCTGTCTCTGTCTCTGTTTCTGTCTCTCTCTCTCTCTCTCTCTCTCTCTCTCTCTCTCTCTCTCAAAATAAACTTTAGGGGCCCCTGGGTGGCTCAGTTGGGTTAAGCCTGAATTCTTGGTTTCAGTTCAGGTCATGATCTCCCTGTTCCTGAGTTCCAGCCCCAGGTATGGCTCAGGGCTTCTGGTGCAGAGCCTGTTTGGGGTTCTCTCTCTCTCTCTCTCTCTCTCTCTCTCTCTCTCTCTCCTTCTCTTTCTGCTCCTCGCCTGCTCTCTCTGTCTCTCTCAAAAATAAATAAATAAATTTAAAAAGAAAAAAACACTTGAAAGAAACCGCACACTGGTCAGAAAGAGATAATCCCCTAGATAGGTCACCCATATGGAATCTAGTCAGGACCCTGGGTGCATGGATGACCCGGGAGGGGACTGTCCTGAGACTCCTCCAGACATCTGAATCACCCCAGGCTGGGTTTAAAAGTTGGAGGGCACCTGAAAGAGGAGAAACAGGATGGGGCCCACACTGTGCTCAAAAAGTTCGGCACTGCTGCCTCCTGTAGTTCCTAGGCACCAGAAGGGAGTTAGACATTTTCTAGGAAGACTGTTTCTTCCTGCCTGTGCCTCAGAGGCACAGGCAAGAATTGACTGAGATTAAGAGTGATTCTGTCCTTAAATATTCATTAACATTTGTGTAAGTACATAGTAATCAAATGCATGCTAATTTATTTGGCCTAGTCTTCATTCTTGGCCACGCATGTCTAATTTCTGTTAATATAAATATGTTATGATGCACAGACTTGAAGTTGAGTATTTGGATATTTTAGTCATTACTACAAAAGGATTGCATGTTCAGTTTCCAAAACAGAAAAAAGCAAATATAAGAAAACTTGCACTTAAATTTTCACACACCCATAGGTAACTACTAGAAATGGATTTGTTGTTGTTGTTGTTGTTGTTTATTTCTGTTGGTGGTGGTGGTGTTTTTTGGTTTTTTTTTTTTTGCAAATGTTTAATTATATGTTGGCAGAATGGCCATTTATATATATTTCATAGTTGTTTTGCTCTGTTTTATAAAAATGGAATTATTTATCCACAAATATTGTTTTGTAACCTCTGTTTTGGATCCAGAAAACACCCTTTCCATGTCAATAAATAAATTTACACAAGGGCATTTTGTAACTAGAAAATATTTATTTATAGAGGAAGCCTACATTTTCAAGCATTGTTATATTGCCAACATTTCTTTTGTTTTCAATTTTGGACTCTATCACTGTGAGTCACATCCTTCTTGCTAAAATTTGTCCATATCCTAAGTTTATTCTTATTGTGGATAAATTCCCAGAAGTGGAAATTCTTGGTATAAGGCCAGGCACATTTCTAATTTTTTGATAAAAATATTGGCAAGCAGATCTCCTGAAAGTCACTGTTATAACAATTTTGACAAAATGGAATGAGAGGTTTAGTGGAATGGATGAGCAACTGGAAATACGACACAAATCAGAATGGAATGGTACTTGGAATTATTAAATAATAAGGAATAAACAATGGGTTTTAAATGTAATGCAGAGTGGGGTGAAATGAAAACTGGTTGCAGAGGAAACTCGAATAAAATGAGGCATAGAATATGGACTTGAACAGGATATGAAATGGAAAATTGAAGAGGATGGAAATTGAATGGAATATAATGGGAAAATGGAATGGAAAGGAGGATGGAAATAAATATCTAATGGCACACAGAATAAAAGATATAATGTCATATGAGAAAAGGAATAGAATGGAATATGGAGTGAAATAAATTTTTAAAGAAAAGGGAGGAAAGTGGAATTAAAATAGGAAGGAATATAGAATGGAACTGAAATGCAATGGCATGAAATAAATGGACTATGAAATATGCACTACAGATTTGAAGACAGCAGACAGAATAGGAAAAAAAGAAATGGAATTTGGAATGAAATATAGAATACAATTTTTTGAAGGATGAAATAGAAATTGACTAAGAATGGAATGTCACATGGAAAACAAAATACTGATGAAACAGTATGGACTAAAATGAAAAATAAATTAATAGGATGCGTTTCAATCAGTTTCTGCTCTATAACAGGGTGTTGTGAAACAATATTTTATTATGCTCATAGATTCTATACTTCTGGAATTCAGACAGGGCTTGTCTCTTCCTATCTGGGCCCTCAGCTGATAAAATTTGAATGGATGTGAGGTCATAAGGTAAGAATAGTAATCTTACTACCTTTCAAATTTTCCTTTGGTTTCCTCTTGTACCATTTCCAAGATTTTTAAATTTTTTAAATTTATTTTGAGAGAGAGAAAGAGATAGAGTGAGAGCAGGAGAGGGGCAGAGATAGAGGGAGAGAGAGAATCCCAAGCAGGCTCTGCAGTGTCAGCATGAAACCCGACATGGGGCTTGAACCCACGAACCATGAGATCGTGACCTGAGCCGAAACCAAAAGTCGGATGTTTAACCAACTGAGCCACCCAGGCTCCCTGATTTCCAGGATTGATAGTGTTTTTGGCAAGAAAGACAATGAGAAACAGATTTATACTATCTGATCCAGACTGGAAGTTTTATTTCACTTAAAAAATTTTTTTTGATGTTTAATTTTTTTTTGACAGAGAGAGACAGAGTACACGCAGGGAAGTTTTAATTCACTTTTTAAAAATTTTTTTCAATGTTTTTTTTTTTTTTTTTGACAGAGAGAGAGAGTAC
Organism: Neofelis nebulosa; assembly: GCF_028018385.1. NCBI lineage: Eukaryota > Metazoa > Chordata > Mammalia > Carnivora > Felidae > Neofelis > Neofelis nebulosa. The sequence goes on along the minus strand of NC_080800.1, from coordinate 32,421,415 downwards.
AAGCAGGGCAGTGGCAAAGAGAGGGAGACATAGAATCCAAAGCAGGCAGCACAGAGCGCAATATGGGGCTTGAACTCTTGAACCGTGAAATCATGACCTGAGCTGAAGTCGGATGCTCAACCAACTGAGCTACCTAGGTGCCCCTTTAATTCACTTAAAAAAAAATAATACAGGGGCGCCTGGGTGGCTCAGTTGGTCAAGCGTCCAACTTCAGCTCAGGTCATGATCTCGAGGTTTGTGAGTTTGAGCCCCGCATCGGGCCCCGCGTCATCAGGCTCTGTGCTGAGACCTTGGAGCCTGGAGCCTGCTTCAGATTCTGTGTCTCCCTCTCTCTCTGCCCCTCCCCTGCTCATGCTCTGTCTCTCTCTGTCTCAAAAATAAATAAAACATTTAAAAAAATGTTTTAATAAAAAAATAATACACTTTATTTGCAGAGATGTTTAAGTTCACAGAAAAATTGAGGGGAAAGAACAGAGTTCCCATATAGCCCCTGTCTGCACCTATGCACAGCCAACCCCACTATCAATATCCCCAACCAGAGTGGTACATTTGTTACAATCAAGTAACCTACATTAACACATTGTTGTCACTCAAAACCCTTAGGCTACCTCACAGTTCCATATTGGTGTATATTCTATGGGTTTTGACAAATGTGTAATGACTTGAATCTACCATTATAGTATGCTACAGAATAGTTTCACTGCCCTAAAAATCCTGAGTTCCATCTATGTATCCTTCCCTCCTCCTAATCTGACCTTTAGGACCTTTAGAATCACCGACCTTTTTACTGTCTCCATGGTTTAGTCTTTTTCAGAATGCTATATCATTTGAATTATAATGCATATGGCCTTTTCGGATTGGCCTCTTGTACTTGAAAATATACATTTAAGGTTCCTCCATGTCTTTTCCAAGCTTAGTAACTTCTTTCTTTTTAGCACTGAATAATATAATATTCCACTGTCTGAATGTACCACAGTACCTACTGAAGGACATCTTGGTTGCTTCCAAGTTGTAGCAAACATGAATAAACCTTCTATAAACATCCATGTGAAAGTTTTAGTGTGGACATAAATTTTCAACTAATTTGGGTAAATACCAAGGAGTGGGATTGCTAGATGATATGGTAAGAGTAAGTTTCATTTTGTAAGAAACCACCAAAGTATCTTACAAAGTGGCTGTACCATTTTGCATTTTCACCAGCAATGACTAGGAGTTCCTCTTGATCCACATCATCTCTAGCATTTGGTGGTACAGTTTTGGATTTTTACCATTCTAATAGGTGTATAGTGGGTCCCAATTCACTTTTAAATACAGATTAGTCAGACAGCCTTCATTAAAGCAGAACTGTTACAGAAATGAAATCAAATGTAAATGAGAACTAAAATGTGCCAGAGAAAAAGAGCATTAGGAAACACAGACGTCTGAGTCTGTAAGTCTTTTGTGAAATTCCTTGAGGCTATTCACAGCCAAACTTCAAAGTTGAACCAGGAAGGAGTAACGTCTGAGATCTTAAAGTTTCATTTATCCCATTAGGAAGAAAAAGCCATGTACAGCCTCTATTGGAAGGTGTAGAAAGCACACTGGAAGAAGTTTGGAATTTTCTCTTAAAATTCATAAGCAGAGCTGGAACTAAGTTGTATGAAACATTAAAGGTGGAGAAAGCAAATGCAAATAGATACCTGGGCACAGTTGTATGGACTGCACATATTTGGTAACACCCATATCTTTTTGAAAATAAACAAAAACTTTTATTAAGACATTTTTCTTGGGGGCCTGGGTGGCTCAGTCTGTTGAGTGCCCGACTTCGGCTTAGGTCATGATCTCATGGGTCGTGATTCTAGCCCCACGTCGGGTTCTCTGCTGACAGCTCGGAGCCTGGAGCCTGCTTCAGATTCTGTGTCTGTCTCTCTCTGCCCCTTCCCCACTTGCATGCTGTATGTCTCTCAAAAATTAGTAAACATTAAACAAAATAATATGTGTGTGTATCTTTAAAAGACCTTTTCTTTACTATAAGAATCTCAATCCTCCAACAATTCATTCAAATTAAGTTCACTCTTCTTTTATGCTTAGAGAGTCCAAGGAGGGCATTCCTGTGTTTTCACCACATAAATCCCAGTGATATTTCTTCAATCAACAGTTGGATCTGTACTGGTTAGGAGTAAAGAATAGGTCAGTAGGGAATCTTGAGACAGTTGTGGAGAATAGGAGAAGAAAGTATTTGACTCACCTCACAGGTGATATTAATTTGGGGAAACAGGGCTTCGTCTTTCATCTTTCCTGTCTTTCCAGTAGATTGAGCTCCACAGAGAAAACCTCAAGCTCTGAGGTGGAATTTCAAACTTGTTTCTTTCTCTTTTTTTTTTCTTTTTCCTTTTTTTCCTTTTGGCTGGTAAAACAGACAGAGTCTGATTTCAGGTTGCCTGAGTGTGCATCCTAGTTTTACCTTTTTTTTTAATGTTTATTTATTTATTTTGAGAGAGAGAGAGGGTGTGAGCAAGCTGAGGACGGGGTCAGAAAGATAGAGAGAGAGAGAAAGAGAGAGAGAGAGAGAGAGAGAGAGAGAGAGAGAGAGAGAGAGAGAAAATCCCTAGCAGGCTCTGCACTGTCAGCACAGAGCCCAATGTGGGGCTTAAACCCAAGAACCATGAGATCATGACCTGAGCCAAAATCAAGAGTCGGGCACTCAACCGACTGAGCCACCCAGGCACCCCCATAGTTTTACCTTTTAAAAATACCAACCTGAATATTGGAAAGACAGGCACATGCAGAAAGATACAGCAGCCAAGATCTGCTTCCCAATCACGGACTTTCTCTTTAGGAACCCCACTAAGTTCTCAGGGTAAAGAGCCAAGAAAGATCGCTCCTTGCTCTGTCAGAGGGAGGGGAGAGTAACCATTACTACATATCCCCTTAACCTCCTCCATAAAAAAGATCTACTCTCCAGGGTAAATTACTTGGCCAGAGCACAATTCTAAAATTTTATCCAGTCTGGGAAATGGAATTCCTCCCCTATAGCCTTTCTGGCCTCACCGAAAGGGGAAGAAGGGAACAACATTCAGCTCGGAACAGGGCTTTTAAAAAATAGATCAGGGGTGTGGGGCAGGCAGCATCTGGGCGGCTCAGTCGGTTAGGCGTCTGGCTCTTGATTTCGGCTCAGGTCATGATCTCACGGTTCATGGGGAGCACCACATGGGGCTTTGTGCTGACAGCAGGGAGCCTGTTTGGGATTCTCTTTCTCCCTGTCTCTCTGCCCCGCCCCCATTTGCATGCTGCACACACAAACGCATGCTCTCTCTCTCTCAAATAAATATAGTTCAAAATTTTTTTTTAATTTTCAGAAATGTTGCAACCTTGGAAAGGAGTAGCAGGAATGAGGCAAACATGATATACCACTGGAGGAGGGATAGAGACTATCGTGAATACCACAGGACTAAGACAATGGTCCTCTAAAAGACTGAGATTTAATCAGAAGGTTATGAACAGATGAACATGAGGGAAGGGAAACAAAAATAATATAAAAACAGGAAGGGGGACAAACCATAAGAGACTCTTAAATACAGAGAACTGAGGGTTACTGGAGGGGCTGTGGGTGGCGGGATGGGCTAAATGGGTAAGGGGCATGAAGGAAGATACTTGCTGGGATGAGCACTGGGTGTAATACATAGGGAATGAATCACTGGAATCCACTCCTGAAATCATTACTGCACTATATGCTAACTCACGTGGATGTACATTTTAAATAAATAATAAATAAATATTCAAGAAAGCCAAAAAAAAAAAAAAAAGAACACTATGGAACGCTTCCTGTCTCCCTCACCTACCACCACACCAACAAGGCTCCAATATAGTAATAATATTGGGTAACAGTTGAAAAAGCTGCAAGAAAGAGACTCTCCCTGAGGAACAGTACATAGAGAAGCCCTAAAGCCAAGATGGGAAACCAAAATAAGGACATTAGAGGAATTTGAAGCTTCTAGTACCCATAGCTACAAGGAACATTAAATTTAACACAGCTCTCCTCTTAGCCAGACTAATATAAATCCTCATACTAAAAGCCTATTTACCCAAGTTTTATTACCCAATACATTTACATTTCAATACACAAAAAATTACAAAGCATACCAAAAGGTGAGAAAGAAAAACAGTCTGAAGAGACAAAACTGAAGGGGTTCAGGACAGCCACCCCAAAAATATGCCACTTTGGCATGTGGATTATTTTGAGCTGAAGGCATGTGAGACCCTGGGAGTTCAGGAGAAACTTTTTCCCTACCTTAACCACACAGAAGAATCTAAATTAGGGGTCTTTCCCAGAATCAGGGTTATTAATGGAGATAAATTTTATCTGAGTGACCCAAATGTACGGCAAGGCAAACATCTAATTACCAAACATTTGCTCTTCTTATTGCCTTGTGAATTGTATTCCTTTCCTCTGAAGTCCCAGACCTCTACCCCTTCTCCTTGGTTCAGGATGACATATATATCTCATTTTGCCTGACTGTCTTTGAAATTTCTAGGTCTGTGTGTATTCCTGGTACGTACGCTATTAAATTTGTTTTTCTCCTGTTAATCTAATGTCAATTTGATTCTTTTTTTATTTTTTATTTTAGAGAGAGAGAGAGAGAGGGAGGGAGTGGGAGAGGGAGGCAGAGGAAGAGAGAATCTTAAGCAGGCTCCATACTCAGCATGGAGCCCACAGGGGGGTCTATCCCACAACCCTGGAATCATGATCTGAGTCAAAATCAAGAGTTAGAAGCTCCACCAATGGAGCCACCCAGGTACACCCTGTCAATTTGATTCTTAGTCTAGCTAGAAGGACCTTTGAAGGCACAAGAATTCTTACTCCACAAAAGAGCAAATTATCACAACCATATTCACACATGATATAGGTGTTGAAATTATGAAACAATTTAATATGAGTAATATATTAAGGTCTTTAATGGGCAAAGTAGATAACACACAAGAACAAATGTATGATGTACTCAGAGAGATAGAAACTCTAAGAAAAGAATCAAAAACGAATTCTAGAAATCAAAAACAAAGAAACAAAAAGGAAAAATGCCCTTGACTGGCTCATTAGTAGACTCAACATATCTGAGGGTAAATTTTAAGATTCATCAACAGAAACTTCCCCAAGTGAAATGCAAAGAAAACTTTAAAAGGGGGAGAAAAATAGAACAGAAATTAAAATAATTTAAAAATAAGTAAAAATGAAAATAGAACTTCTCAAAATGTGCTGGCTATAGCTATGCAACAATGCATATGGAAATTTATAGTAAAATGTATATATAAGAACACAAGAAAGATCTAAAATCAACAAGCTAAGTTTCCACCTTAGGAAATGAGAAAGCAGAGCAAATTAAAGCAAGGAGAAGAAGAACTGAGGTAATAAAAATGAAAGCAGAAATCAACAACATTGAAAATAGGAAAATAGAGAAAAATCAATGAAACCAAAAGCTGATTCTTTTTAAAAGACCATTTGGGGAGCCTGGGTGGCTCAGTCAGTTAAGTGTCTGACTTCCACTCAGGTCATGATCTTATGGTTTGTGAGTTCCGAGCCCCACAATGGGCTCTGTGCTGTCAGGTCAGAGCCTGGAGCTTGCTTCAGATTCTGTGTCTCCCTCTCTCTCTCTCTGCCCTCTCCTGCTCACGCTCTGTCATTCTCAAAAATGAATAAACATTTTTAAAAAAACATCATTAAATTGATAAGAAAATATCAGACAAATCTCAACTGAGGAACATTATGCAAAATACTTGACAAGTTCTCCTCTCCACTGTCATGGTTGTTCAAAACAAGAAAAGCCTGAGGAACTATCACAGCTAATGAAGAGTCTAAGGAGACATGACTAACTGGTATCCTAGATGGAATCCTGGAGTACATAAAGAACATTCAGTAAAAACGAAGGAAATCTGGAAGAAGTGTGGACTTCATATAATAATGTATGAATATTGGTTCATTAATTGTGACAAGCGTACTAATGGAAGATATGAATAATAGAGAAAACCGGCTATAGCATATGTATATGAGAAATCTCTGTACTATCATCACATCTTCTCTGTAGGACTAAAACTTTCATAAAATAAAGATTTATTAAATGAAAGACTAAAAATTAGCTATTACTGGAAATCCACTTGTTACATTTATACAAAAATGTTTCTGTATTTCAACTTTTGGCCTTCATACAGAATTCTCATGAACAATACTTAGAACGCCAATTATATATCTCAACACTCTCACCACTCCAAAACAAAATTTTCAGACAGTTATGCATTCATTTTAATTATAAGCTTAGTCATTTATTTGATTTTTCAAATAAAGAAAAATGCTATATAGTGAGTGCCTGTAAAGTCTGGAAATATTGGCAAATATATAAAATGCCATTGAGGACACATTCCATGTGGAAAATATTAGTGAAATAATGTTATCTGAGTTTGCAGACTTTAGGGCCACTCTGAAGATTGATATAGTACATGCTTTAAGATACATTACTAATGGGGGGGAGAAAATTGAAAATCAATATGTACTTTATTACTATATATTTCTTTAATTTTTTTAATGTTTATTTATTTTTGAAGGAGAGAGAGACAGTGTGAGCAGGGGTGGGGCAGAGAGAAAGGGAGACACAGAATCCGAAGCAGGCTCCAGGCTCTGAGCTTTCGGCACAAAGCCAGATGCAGGGCTCGAACTCACAAGCTGTGAGAACATGACCTGAGCTGAAGTCGGACGCCCAATGGGCTGAGCCACCCAGGTGCCCCCTGTTTATTATTATACTTATGTAACAGTCATAAGCACATTTCTATCCATTCAGAATACATTTGTAAGAAGGTTATATAGTGGTGGGAATGAGGGAGGAGACTGAAGATAAAAGACAATTTTGTTATGACTGTTATATTTGGAATTATTATAGTGAGGACATAGTCATTGAGCATCACTTCAATATTTTAACTTATCAGTAACAAATCACTTGCAAAACACTCCGCCCCTCACTCTAATGCCTCAGTCATTCTGAGTACAAGGATGGAAACAGCTGATGTCAGTGTGAGTCCTTCTTCTGGCACAAACTGTGTGATCTTGGACATATCACCACCTCCCTGTGCTCCACACTCCCCATCCATAAAATGACAATTCCTAAGGTTTTTTTCTTACTTTCCTATTCAATTATTTATCAAGTGATTACAAGTCAGAAGTCAGATAAGAGCATGATCCACCCAGTGGGCCTATGCTGATTCTTATAGCTGGTAACTGTAGATTATGTGATTAGATTAGATTACATCATATTACATTATAATGTTTCCAGTACATTACATCACAAGATTTCCAAGGGATATGGACAAAACTACCTTAAAAAAATATGTCTACATGAGTCTCTATCCTGTAGAAAGTAAATCTTTTAGAAGAAAGATTCCCAAGAGTTTAAGTCTGTCTGGAGAAGAGACCTCCAATGAAAAGGGTGTGTGTGTGTGTGTGTCTTCTCTGACAGCCCAGCAGTGATTCTGGACAAATGCATTCTGTTGCAGCTTCCTCAACAAAAATCTAGCCTGGGACTCAGACTCAATCTCTAGGAGAGTTGTAGTCTGACAAATGTGCACAGATTGATTACTTCCTTAATCAGTCAAGGCATCTTAATTGAGGAAGAAATTAATCAACAGAACTGTGGCTGAGAGAAGGACACTGAATGAGAGCTGAAGGTGGCCACACACTCTAGAAGAGAGAGAGCCCTGCAGAGCCATGCCCCAGCTATCAGCCCTGAGGTCTGGAATTACTGTCAGACTGAGGCACCCCCTCATTTCTTGTGGGGGCAGGGTGAGGATCTCAGGGAAATGAGGATCTCACTCCAGGGATGGGTCCCAGTTAGGCAGAGAGAAAAGTCCTAGGCCTACAAGTACAGCTGAGGACTTGGACCAAGGATTGAGGGGATTGTCCACCTCCAGAAAAGAGAAAGAGCCACACCTCTCTTGTCAGCCTTGGAAAGCTTTACAGATGTGGACACAAGTGGTGCCCCTGAGTTTCTCCTCAGGAGTCGCAGGCCTCAGGGTTGTGGAGGCCTGGTCCAAGGGAGTAGCCTCAGGTCTGCAAATAGAAGATTCCCAGGTTCTGTCAGAGTTCACGTGAGGATCTTAATTATGATTAATTAAGGAGAAGTGAGGCCTGGCCTGAGGGGGCTTGGCCTCAGGTTAACAGAGGGGAAGTGACCTAGCACCTTGCAGGGGTCAAGGTGAATGCTCTGAGGACTGAGGGGACCACCCACCCCAGGTCCCACCCCTGCTGTTAGACCAAGGAAGCTCTGGGTAAATCTGTTATGATTAGGCACTCCCTGACTTCTTACTCAGGGGTCTCAGATTAGAGATTGCTTTAGTCTAAGGGGAGCAGCCCTAGTACAGGAGAGAAATGTTCCTATCCATGCCAGGAGTCAAGGTGAAGACCCGTAGTGAGGGCTAAGATGACACACCTCAGAAAAGAAGGGACCCCATAGACCTTCACCCTCGCCTGCCCTACCATAAGCCCTAAGAATGTTCAGTCTGAGATGACTGGCTTCACCCTGAGGAGCCTTATCACTTCTTCTATCAGGTTATTATGAAACGGGTGGTTCAGGACAGGTGACCTGTGAGGCTCTAGAGCACTGCCCTCAGGAGAAGACCTGTGGAGACGGTGTCCATAAGAGCTGTTATGGTTAAGTTTGCCATATCCTCCATCTGTCTCCTAGGCTGTGGGCCTTCTTTGCCCACCCTCCTGCTGATGTTCCGGTGTGCTACCACCAACACCAGTCATCATGCCTCATGGGATAAGAGTCCATACTTCCCACACGAGCAAGATTTCAGGTTTATGATGAGACCCAGGGCCTGGAGGGTGCACAGGTTCCAGTGGCTGAGAGTGAGGCTGCTTCCTCCTCCTCTTTGCTGATCCCCTGCCCCATGGAGGAGGTTTCTACTCCTGGGACACACAGTAAGTACTTCCCAGGGTCCTCAAAGTTCCTACTCCTCTTCCACTGTCATCACAGTCATCTCACTGAGCAAAACCAGATGAGAGCTCCAGAAGCCAAGAGATGGAAAACCCAAGCACTTTGCAATCCCTGCCAGACACTGAGAACTTGCCCGTAAATCCTATAGGTGAACACGTGGAATTGTTAGTCAATTTCCTGCTGCTCTAGTATCAAATGAATGAGCCCATCAGAAAGGCAGACATGCAGAAGAATGTCATCAAAAAGTACAAAGGCCACTTCCCTGAGATCCTGAGGAGAGCCTCCGAGTGCACAGAACTGGTCTCTGGCATTGATGTGAAGGAAGTGAACCCCACCAGCCACTGCTATGCTCTTGTTAACAAACTGGACCTCACCTAGGATGGAAGGCTGAGTGGTGAAGAGGGCATGTCCAAGACTGGCCTCCTGATAATTATCCTGGGAGCTATCTCCTTCAAAGGCAAGGATGTAACTGAGGAGGAAAACTGGGAATTGCTGAATATGATGAGTATTTATTCTGGGAAAAAGCACTTTGTCTTTAAGAACCCAATAGATTCATCAGAAGCTTGGGGAAAGAAAAGTACCTGGAATACCAGCAGGTGCCCAATAGTGATCCTCCGCACTATAAATTCCTGTGGAGCCCAAGGGCCCCTATTGAAACCAGAATGATGAAAGTGCTAGAGTTTTTGGCCAAGATCCATTGGAACAGACAACCCTAGGTGCTTCCAATTCCAGTATGTGGAGGCTTTGAGAGATGAGGAAGAGAGAGGCTGGACCACAGTTGGAGCCAGGGCTGGCAGTATTGCCATGTTCCATTGCCATGGAACCCTGCATGTTTACTGCATGTTCCAGTGCCAGATCCTGCAGCTCCTCCCACCCCTAGTGAGGTTGGAGGCAGATTCTTCACTTGGTTGTTGAAGAGGGAAGTCAACGTTTGAAATAGTGAAAGGCAGGAGTGGGATTGGAGGAAAACATTATATAACATCTGTGTGTTCCTATTGTACATGGGTGACTGGGAGATTTATACCCTTCTTTGGTATTTTTCAAATGTTACTTCTTTTATAGGAAGTTTGATTAGCTTAAGAATCTAAGTTTATAAATGATGTTGTTCACACATTTATTACTGTTTATCAGATTTAAGAGTAAGAGATTGGTGGGGTGCCTGGGTGGCTCAGTTGATTATGCGTCCGATTCTTGATTTCGGCTCAGGTCATGATCTCATAGTTTGTGGGACTGAGCCCCACATAGGGCTCAGGGCTGAGTGTGAAGCCTGCTTAAGATTCTCTCTCTTCCTTTCTCTCTGCCCCTCTTCTGCTCACACTCTCCTCTCTCTCTCTCTCAAAATAAATAAACTTTGAAAATTAAAAAAAAAAGAGTAAGAGATTTGTTCTTTTGTCATGCAAATTGGAAGCCATCATTGTTAATGATCTAGAATAAGGGAACATGGAACTGGAGGAAGGATTTCCTTGGAAATTTGTAAAAACTCAGCAGTAAAATGGCTGGGGTGTATAAATAGACAAAAAAGTAAAAGACGGTCAATTCTTAGCTTCTTTTGTCCCTGCTAGTCCAGTTTATAAAAGTAAAAACGACATATATATGTATTTGCTTAGCTCATTCAAGAGCATAGAAGGAACATTAATTGGACAAATATTCTCCAAACATTAACTAGGTAACTACTCTTTGGAAAGATACCACACTAGTACTGGGGACATTAGCATAAACATGACCCAGCCCCTATCCATAGTATTTTAGCATTGAGAGGCAGTAATTATATGACAATCATGGTGGGTATCCTCTAAGACCTAACTGACAAGCAAAAACAGGAGAGGATGGGAAATCCATATGGCAGCAGTCAAGTGTAAATGCCCTGAGACAGGGCATACTGGGGCCTTGTGAAATTACAAGGCCTTCAGTGGGAGATAATTTTAAATTAAGCTGAGTTGTTGGGGAGATGGAGCTGTGGGAGTGGTGAGCAGGGGCCAGAGCCTCCAGTGTATCTCAGAGTTGAAAGTCAATAGCCTGGAATGCAAAACTGCAGTAGCATTACTTTGGGATCAGGGGTAAGCCAGAGAAATCCGCACCTGGGGCAGGAATGGAACTTGTCCTGTGCTCGTCCCATTGCGATTGATCATAGTGGACAAACTACTTGTTTCATGTACAGTGACTCCAAAGGGTTTCTGAGAAATAAAGGAAATATTCCTTTAAGGTGCCAGCAACTACTGATCTGGCACTATTTTCCTTGATCTTAGAGAGCCAGAACCCACTCCATTCAAAGGACATTTTTGTGAGGTTACCTTGAGTGTAATTTCCCAAACTCTAAGTGAGATCTAGATTTTTGGTGGGGGTAAAATGAATAAAAACAGGGGTGATTTGGGTAGAAGTAGAGCCAGAAGGGATGGATGGAATTGGCATTTACACAAATTCTGGATGCTTTGAGTTGCATCAACCAGAAGAAAACTCTCCACACCCAAATTATATAATACAGTATATCCTCTGAGGGGGAGAATTTACTTAGGTTTTCTTGCTAATTAGCATTTTCAATTGATTTGATGTACTGTGTCCTAGAGTGCTTTATATTCTCTGACACATTCTGGAGACGAGGGTGGTAGGGTCTGAGGTCAAAATAACAATAGTAAAAACTGCCAATCGCTAAAGACCCCAGTGCATTCCAGGCAATGTGTTAGTTGCTTGACATTCAGCACATATATTCCAATAGTCCTTTAAGATAGGACATATCAATCCCACCTCACAGAGGAATAAACTAAGGTTCAGAGCACTTAGCAATACACCCAAGTTCACATGGATAGTATGTGGAGGAGTTGGGACCAGACCCCTGATCAGAAATTGTCTGAACCCCATATTGTTTCCATTCCTCCCAGTGTGAGATCAACCTTCTGTCTCTTAATTCATTTCTCTTCTCACTACTCCTAAATGTCAATCAAATGACCAAACAAACAAAAGACCCTGTGTCCAAAGCACTAACAACAGGCATAAAGAAGGGAGGTAAAAATGAGAAGCACCATTTAGGGGTTCTCTACGGGCTTTCTTTACATAGGGTTTTGCTGCCAGCAGGCACTTGAGAGCTACCTCTTCCCAGGTGCAATTTTTGTTGAACTCCAGCTCTTTCCCACATTATGGCACCCCTCCCCTGGGTCTTCCCCAGTGTGCCCTCCTGTCTAATCTTGGAACCTAGCCTACTGACAGTTTTTTGTTTTTGTTTTTGTTTTGAGAGAGAGAGAGTTCATGAGCAGGGAAGAGGAGCAGTGGGAGAGAGAGAGAGACAGAGAGAGACAGAGAATCCAAAGCAGGCTCCACACTCAGCAAGGAGCCTGAAGTGGGGCTTAATCCCATGACTCTAGGATCATGGCCTGAGCCAAAATTCAAGAGTTCGATGCTCAACCGACTGAGCCACCCAGGCACCCAGTGACCCGCTCTTCACTGCATCATCCTCTGGAGGCTAAGCCCTGCTCCCAGTGGAACAGAAAGTCCAGAATCACCTGCCCTCCCCACTGACAGAGGATTCCAACTCCCTGCAGGTATCTCCTGGCTGATCTTCACCAGGGGACCCCTCTGAGAGCAGCCGCCCCTTCTATATAAAGTTTACTTTGGACAACAAATTGTCAAAATGTGGCCATTTCCCATCAGCATCCTCCCCACACTCAAGGTGTTTTCCAAATGAACTGGTTGGTAGAATATGATTTAGTACACAACCTGCTGCTTCTTTTTGGGATATAATTCTGAAGTCAGAAAGGAGTTTTCTGACATCACTTTAATATATGAATTAGGATTTTAATAGTGTCTGATTTGCAATTGAACATATTATACCTATAAATGAGAATACCTAAGTGGTCAAAATCAAAGCCTCTTCCTTAAGTAGTAGAAAGGAAAGACCACGGACATCACTGGCTAAGCAAATGTCTAGAGAAGCTAAATTCCTAAAAACCTGGAGTCCTACTAGGAGGTAGAAAATGTTTCCTTGGCAGGCATGCTAGCCTTGACTTAAAAAGAAAAAAATAATTCACCATCCTTCTACTGTCTCTTATCTATACACTTTCCCCAGTAGAAAACTCTGGTTTTCAATGTCTAATAGCCACTGTACAGGCAGGTGGCTCAGGCATGTCCAATCAGGTGGTGTGCAGTAGAGACTTCCAAGGGAAGATATTGACCATCACCAAAAGGAAGGAGAAAATTCTCAGTCTACTGAGATTATAGAGGCTATTGCAAAAGGTAGTGCACAAGGGTGCCCTTGAATGAAAGAAGATGAACCTTTCCTACAGATAGTTTCAGAGTCCTTTTGAAAATTAGATGTAATCCTGTATTTGAAAGCAGGTGTCACATCTTAGGCTCTGGAAGAAGTTGGTAAATTACAAGACAAGTGTACACTTCTCAGAAACTTCCCCAAGAAATAAAGAGGGTTGTTGTCATAACAAGTTATATAATAGGTGCTCTTTATTGAGCACATACTATTTATTTGACACTTTGTGCAAGGGACTGTACATCTTGCCTTCCTCCGTCCCCTAGGTTCATGGAAATCCTACATTACCAAGTGCTGGAAAGGATCATATGACTAGTCCTTGCCACTGAAATATAAGGGAAGTAATATTTTTCAGTAGCTGGCTAAGACATTTTAGAATCCATGTGACACATCAATGCTTTTTCTTCTATTCAGCACCAAACATGGAGAGTCCATGTTGAGATAGTGGAAATACAAGAAGGAAGCCTGGATCTCTAGTTCAACTGAGAGCAGAGAGTCCCTGCCAACCCCCATCCACTTTTCAGTGCAGAATGAATAAACTTTTGTTTTATTAAGCCTTTCAGATTTCAGATTTTACCTGTTTTCCCACGTAGGAGAAATTTTACTTTACTGATACACAGCTGATCTGTCTGCTATTAGACTTATTTAAATATTTTAATTACAAAGGTAATAGTGCACTGTTGCAAAAAATGCCTAATACAGATAAATCACAATTCCACCCTTTATAACGTTCCTCCAAAATCCAGCCCTTTTTCAGAGTCAACTACAGTTAACAATGTAGCATGTTAAAGCTGACTCTAGGCTTTTTTTTAATATATAAATGTGCTTAATAAACATATATTGTGATTTTTTAAACATACACGGGTAGTGATGTGTGTGCCATAACTTTACCATGCTTCCACTGAAAAGACATGTACCTGTTTCCCACTTGATGCTATGATCAATAGAACAGAAATAAGTGTCTGTGAACATGAATTCTTTGGAATGTGTGCATGTTTGCTTAGAGACATAGCTGGGTGAAAATCGTGTTACAGTAGAATATGTAATTATTTTCAATTTTTATAAATATTGCTAAAATTTCATTACAAGAATGCCATATCAATTGATATTCTCACTAGTTATTATATGTGAATTTCCTATGTTCTCACAGACATTTTATTTTGTCATTTTAAAAAATTTTGGTCAAATTTGGGGCACCTGGGTGGCTCAGTCAGTTGAGCATCTGACTTCAGCTCAGGTCGTGATCTTGCAGTTTGTGAGTTCGAGTCCCATGTCGGGCTCTGTGCTGGCAGCTCGGAGCCTGGAGCCTGCTTCGGATTCTGTGTCTCCCTCTCTCTGCCCCTCCCCTGCTCATGCTGTATCTCTCTGCCTCTCAAAAATAAATAAACAGTAAAAAAAAATTGGGGGCGTCAAATTTAAGGGCAAAATATAGTTAGAATCATTTTGATTTATAGATCCCTGCTTTCTAATTAGACTGAACAGAAAATTAACTTGGTTAAGCTACAGTCCCTATTTATCTAAACACTAATGGGGGTGTTTCTGCATGAAAGTATTTATCTTTTTTTAAAGTTTTTATTTGTTCTGAGAGAGAGAGAGAGAGAGAGAGAGAGCAGGGGAGGGGCAGAGAGAGAGAGAATCCCAAGCAGGCTCTGTGCTTACAGTGCAGTGTCAGCACAGGCCTGCTTGGGATTTTCTCTCTCTCTCTCTCTTTCTCAACTAAATAATAATAATTTAAAAAGCAAATAACAAGACACTTAATTCAAGCTGTGTGTGAGGATGGTGAGGAGGAGACAGATTTGAGAGTTTTAGTAGTCAGTAGGTGCTGAAATAGTGTGTGCGGTGTGCGGGGAGAGTCTATAATGAGAGTTCGCTGATTAGGTTGAAGCCATCCCTCTTAGCTGAGCTTGAGAACTTGGGAGGAGAGTTGGTAGCGATTTGAGTTATAGGTAGAGATGAGGAAGTGTTGGAGTCAATGTGGGCCACTTAAGGGTCTGCCAGCTGTCCGGGTGGAGGTGTCCAGCTGCAACAAAAGCATGCATCTTGGGGCACCTTCGTGGCTCAGTCGGTTGAGCATCCAAGTCTTGATTTCGGCTCAGGTCATGATCTCACAGTTTGTGAGGTTGAGCCCTGCATGTGGCTCTGCACTGACAGCATGGAGCCTGCTTGGGTTTCTCTTTCCCCCTCTCTTTCTGCCCTCCCATGTGAGCGTGTACTCTCCCTCTTCCCCCCACCCTTCCAAAATAAATAAATAAACATTAATAAAAGAAGAAGAAGAAAACATGGATCTGGCTATCAGGAGAGGGTCCCGGGCTGCATATTAGTTTTGGCTGCATCAATAGAGGTCATTTAAGGCCATAAATTTAGGTAAAATCTATAAGCTCTTCTTTGTCATCGTCTCTCCTCAAAACACAGCTAGAAAGCAAAATTACACAGGGCTTAATAAATCCAGGGAAGAGCTTAAAAAGGGAAATTTCTCACCCAGATATCCACCAATCAGAGCAAGTTTTCTCATGTTTCCTTAACCTCTTTTCTAAGCATAGATCTGTGCCTTTGCATATGCCTGTATATTTGTGGCTTACATATAAACTTAAATGTCCTGATTATTCAATTTCACATCTTTTGTGTTGGGTTCCTTTTAGGACTCTACTCGTGATAACCTTTATCCAAGGCCAAGTTGACAACCCCATACCAATACCCAGCACTTTATCTGCTGTAATTTGTGTGTTTGTTTTAGGTGGCTGGTAGCTCTCCAGGATGCGTCTCACCACATACAGAACAAGGGAGTGAAGGAAATCTGGGGCCCAGAGCCCTGAAGGTCAGAACTTCATGACACATTCTTCATCTAATTGGGAGACAGTAATTGTCCATATTTTAGCCATGTGATTAATTATTCCACCTGCAGCTTTCCCCAGAAATCTGATCCATGAACATAAGGAGGACTGAGCCATCTGGGTAAAATGGTGACTATAAGCCCAGAGTCCTGTCCACTCA
Organism: Neofelis nebulosa; assembly: GCF_028018385.1. Taxonomy (NCBI): domain Eukaryota; kingdom Metazoa; phylum Chordata; class Mammalia; order Carnivora; family Felidae; genus Neofelis; species Neofelis nebulosa. The sequence goes on along the minus strand of NC_080800.1, from coordinate 32,405,215 downwards.
GCTCCTTCTTCCCTCTGGGAGAAGACACTCACAGAGCTCTGGGGTGCCCTTGAGCACTGTTGGAAAAGCTCAGTGTTACAAGACCCTGCTTCAGACATGGACTTTATCCAGGGTTGACAGCCATTCCGAACACACAGGACATGTCTTCTATGTGATTTTGCCCTGCATTCTATATTGACTTTGTCAGGGCACCCTAAATGTCCTGTGTTTTGCTTTTTTCAGTAAGTTTTAAAATTTTTGCAGTTAGAACTATTTTTCAACCATAGTAATTGGCAATTAAATCACTTAAGGCAACACCAGCTGAAATCATACCTCCACAAATAAAGACCTGGTCTCTCCAGAGGTTTGGCCAATGGAAGATCAAAAAGGGAGATTTAGAATTAAAGAAAGAAAATAATTAAGAAAGAATACTTTTGGCCATAGTCCCAAGTCATGAACAAGTAACCACCATTAACTACATGTAACTTCCAACCTATATAACAAGACCCTTGAGGACTGCCTCTCCCCAGTAACTAAGCTTCTGCAAGACAGCAAGTCAATGTCAGTTCCAGGCTCCTGAAACTCAGCCAATCAGTGATACTCCCACCCTGAAGATCAGCCAAACAGCGACAGCCTCACATTTCTGACAGCATCCAAGCCGCAAGTCCTCTGTCCAGGCTCCCTGCATCCCCAAGTTGGCCGGTCCCTAGCAGCCTGCCTCTAGGGACCACAGGAACACCCATGAACATCTCTTGGCCCCTAAACACTCCACTTCTGAATGTCCACCAATCCCTGAATGCCCAATAGCCAAACCTCATGGAGGGTCAGCTGTGGCTTTGTTCAGAAAGACTGAGCCTTACAAGTACAGTTCTCCCTTCAGGCAAACGGGGAGTTTGCCTTTTTTGCATCCAACAGTAAGTTCAAGTTGTTCTTAGTTCACAAGTTCACAACCCTTTTGACCATTCACCCCTGTTTATGGAGTTGTTCAGACTTGTGAGTATCAGGCACACTGGCTGAGGTGGTGGAGAGAGGTGCAAATTCAATCTTTTTAGTTCTTGCAAAGGTTGTTTTCTTTGTGTATGTTGGAACCTCAACATGCCCAACACAAGTGTAAATGTTGTGACACATTTTATGGACAGTAGACATTTACTAAATGAGGAACAAGTCCTTTCAAAGCTTTTCCTACAGTATGCAACTGTTCATTCAATATAGAAAATGGTGGAAAGTCAGATCAAAACCAGCATATGCTAACAGCTGAGCATGAGCGATACAGGATTTCCTCAACTGGTACTAAAGACAGTGAAAAAATAACTTTTTTGATTGAGAAACTCATATGAAGAAGATAAAATAGTCACAGCAGAAGTTGTAATGGCCTTCTACAACTATATATAAAAGACATCAATTTCTCCCTCAAATGATTTTTTGTACTACTACCAGAAGTATTTTCCAATTCCAAAATTGCAAGCAAATTTTGAAGTGCCAAGGAGAAATCATAAAGAATTTAATAGTTCCATTTACTATCACAGAGATTATAAAAAATCAGAATCGCAATTCTAAATCATCCACACTAAAATATCTAAACCTTTCTATGCCATGACCACAGATCTAAGTGATAAATAACAATGCAGGAAAACATTTTCTTTTGCTTGAGTGAGTTTTCTCATGAAAAAAGCTTGCTACTGGGAATAAAATCCCTTCCACACAAAACTTCAGAAACAAGATCTTGGTAGACTCTTTAAGTTAGCAGTGGCTGAGGAAAATGCACTGCTTTTTATAGAGATAAAACAAGTCCAGGTTTTGTTGGATATTTGTATATAAGTGTAAAATTTATTAAAAATTGAAGCAGAATATGAATGATTCTATGGAAAACGTGGCTATATGTCTCATATTCTGCATGATTCTACTCAAATAGCATCTGATGTCCTTTCTATTGACATTAAGGTAATTGGCATAAAATTGTCCTCTTACTTCAGGATATGTATGGTTTGCATTTAACAGATCATTTTTGTGATTTTATTGGCATCCAATAATCTTCAATCCTCTCTCATTTGGAAACCCATTGGCTCTCCTTAACAATTACGCTTGAACAGCTCTTCAGTTTTCTTGAAACACTGAATTCATACTCTATGAAGAAAAAACCCTGAAAATTCTTCTTGACTTTTAAAATTATCCATTGAGTGAGGCCTACTTATTTCTCATTCATAGTTTTCAATATTTCTTTTGTAACAAGATTTTGCAAAGTGAAAGAACAGCAGCATTGCTGAAGTACTCCATTGCTTAAAGGAACTTGTTGAACATGTAAAAGAAATAATTGATGAAAAAATTCATTCCTTTAAGTGTCAAGGCTTTCCTTAAAAGGGACAACATTATGTATGATTGGGAAAGAAATTATACTGATTTGAAGTGGATAATTATTATGGCACTTGCCATGACTATATTTTGAAGTGGAATGAATTGTTCAAAGAATTTGATTCTTTCACACAGATATGACTACATACTCTTCTTCCAGCATGGGAAAAACTGAAATCATCATGTATAATGTTAAAAAAGGAATTTATGGGGGTTCCTGGTTGGCTCAGTCGGCTAAGCATCTGACGCTTGATTTCAGCTCAGGTCATAATCTTGCGGTTCGTGGGTTCGAGCCCTGCATTGGGCTCTGTGCTGACAGTGTGGAGCCTGCTTGGGATTCTCTCTTTCCCTCTCTCTCTCACTGCCCCTTCATCACTCATGGTCTCTCTCAAAAACAAATAAACTTAAAAAAAATGAATTTAGGGGCACCTGGATGGCTTAACGGGCTGTTAACGGTCTGACTCTTGATTTCGGCTCAGGTCATGATCTCAGAGTCCTGGGATCAAGCCCTATGGCAGGCTCCACACTCAGGAGCCCTAAATTTCCCTTAAAATTCTCCCTCTCCCTCTTCTGCTCACATGTGCGTGGGCAAATGAGCACTCTCTCTTAAAAAACATTAAAGAAAGGAATTTTAAAAACGATGACAATGTTCTGTTCTGTCAGTAGACAACAATGAAAAAATTTGTTCATCGATAGGTACAACACAATCTTGAAGGATGGAAAAGCAAATTACATCATACTTAAATTAATTAGAAGAAATTCTCAGAGTTGTTAACTTCATGCCAGTACATGTGTTATATACTGGCTGACACTGCTTAACAGGGAATGTATGTTCGCATGAATGATTCAATGGACAAAAGAATGGAGTAAGTTGACAGTGACCAGTGTAGAAGCTATGCTACAATGTTCAGTACACTGTAACTGTAAGGAATTTTATAAGCAAGTTTTGTAAAACAGGGAATTGTTAAAGAAGCAAACATTCAGGGTAATATAATTCATGAAAGAGATATATAACTTAGACATATTTTTGATAAACAATAGTTTTTGTATAAGTATATTCCATGCAATATTTTTATTTTATGTCAATGTACATCATATACATAGGCAATTAGAAATGATTCAATTCAGGGGTGCCTGGGGAGCTTAGTTAAGTGTCTGACTCTTGGTTTTGGCTCAGGTCATGATCTCACAGTTCGTGAGATCAAGCCCTGCTGAAGATACGGATCCTGCTTGGGATTCCCTCTCTCCCTGTCTCTCTGCCCCTCCCCCCACCAAAATAAATAAACTTAAAAATTTTTCTAAAAAAAAAAAGTGATTCAACTCTCAAAGAAATCAAGACAGAAAAGGATATGTTCAATGCTATTCTGTTCATGTAAATTTCAGGCTACCTGAAACAGTATATTCTTTATAGTTTCATACATATATAGTAAAACCAAAAGGAAAAGCAAGGAAAGAATTCAAGAGTCAGAAGTTAACTCTAGTGGAAAGAGAAGGACATATGCCAAGCAATGAACCCACAAGGGGCTTCTGATGTGTTGGTGTTCTGTTTTCTTACATAGAACAGGTGTACACTACTTTCTACTTTATAATTATTCTTAAAACTATACATGTGTGCATTTCCTATATGTATATTATGTATTTCAATACTTATTAAAATATGTAATTTTAAAGCTATCTCATAAATTTCAAGAGAATTCAAAGTGAGATTTTTTAAAATTACCCAACTTACTATTGATAATAAAACACAAAATTTTATAGCCACAATTTCAAAACTTGATTATCATTTAGAAAACATTTAGCGCTATAAATCCACAGAATTAATAATTTAAAGGTCAGTTTTGAAAATGAAATCACGAATTTTAAAGCAAAATCCTCAAGAGATAGCTAGGATTCCTAGACACATTTAAATGTGTCCAACTTTACCTCTAAGGAGGTCCTAGTTTTAGGAAATTATAATGAACCATAACTCATTACTGCAATGTGTTAATTCAGCTTAGTATCCATATCACTGCCACATTTCTCTGTTAGTTTCACTACCACATCTTTACACCCCAAAGAGATGCATTCTATTTCAATGCCTATATGAAATTGATAACTGGAAGTGATATGTCACTCTAAAATTAGGAAAGTTGTCCAAAAGCAATTGCTTGAGTAGCTAAAAATATATTTTTTCAGCTGATGTGTTAACAGGGAAATTAACACTGCCAGTAACGTTAAATAAGAAACGCATCCTAAGCATTTTGAGAGACAGCTGGTCTCCATTTCACTTGTATTTATCCATGTTGCATGGGGACCTCTGGCCAGAGACCAGTGAGTCACCACTACTCTTTATTGTGCGGCTCCCTATTTCTTTAATAAAGAGCAGAGCACTTGAGGGGTCTGCAGGGCTTTCAAGATAAGTCTTTCTTCCTACATACCATGTGAAGCAAGAATATGGCTTTTCTGTGAAGAGAAAAGCTGCACTCTATCTATGAACGAGCTAGGTATTGTCAATACATGCCTGAGGAAAGAAGGAAGCCTAAAAACAACAAACTAATTTGTCACTTAGAAAGCTTCCTAAGATAGGGACACTTGGGTGGCTCAATTGGATAAGCATCAGACTTGTTTCCGGCTCAGGTCATGATCTCACAGTTCACTGAGATCGAGCCCCACATCGGGCTCTGCGCTGACAGTGTGGGGCCTGCTTGAGATTCTCTCTCTCCCTCCCTCTCTGCACCTCCCCTGCTCATGCTAATGCTCTCTCTCTCTCTCTTTCTCTCCAAATAAATAAATAAACTTAAAAAAAATTTCTTAAGATATTAAAAACATCATCCTCAGCTTGGAAGCAGCCATCTCCCGCGGTTTCCCTTAAATATCTGCTAGGTAAGGAAATGCTTGCAGCTGGAGGAACCAGTCAGCGCAGGAACGTGGGGGGAGAATCAGGAAATGGCAACACGACTCACAGATATACTGGATAAGGGGCTGAGCCATGCCTTACAGTAACAATGGCTCTTTCTTACTTGGTCCTGCACTATCTATTTTGTCTATTTCCATTGATCAAATAATGGCATCCTTGCAAAAATTCACTAAACCCATTGCTCTGTGCTCTTAGTAGAACAGATGTATCACAACATGAATCTTCAGGTCTGAGGCGGAGCACACCCACATTTTCACAGAGTAAATGAAGAGAATATATTGAATTCAGAGGAGATTCTCTTATAAATGAGGGCACCATCTTCTGGAACATTGCCTAACTGTGGATTGAGTATAAATGGCCTTGGGTGGAGTATGTAAATAATTCATTAGGCAGGAAATGAGAATCAGCCATTTTACTATTAGAAATATAGTGAGATTCTTTTTTGCTCTATAAGAAAGCTTTTCATGGCAGATGAGAATCAATCATCTGATCAAATGCCTTTTCTGCCTTTTGAAACAGTGCAGTGCTAATGCATTTTTCCTTCTTCCTCTTTATAAATGTGAATTCCTATAACACACATTTTATTGTTGGTAGAAGAAATGACTCCGGCTTCAGAGTGAGCAGGACACTCTCCAGAGGTTCAATCGAAGTACAACAGCATCCTGTCTCTTCTCTGGCCTGAGAATCCAATATTTTCAAGTACTAGGGTAGGATTTTATTTCACTACAATAGAGGATGCATTTGCCAAAAAGGGTCTGAATTATGAAATCTATACTTGAGCAGTAATCTCCTTGATTCTTTCTAGGTTCTCCAACCAAAAACAGTAGTTTCCCTAAAATTCTCTGAATCTTTCTCTCTCTTTCTCATACACACACACACACACACACACACACACACACACTCATACCCACACCTGGACATGCTGTGTTGTATCAACACTTTTCAAATATAATTCAAATAATGCCTGGAAGAGAAGATTCTGTTCTCTGACTTAATAGTATGTTCTTATTCCTTTAGCTTGAAGGGAGAAAAAGTCAAGAAATGAAGAAACAGAAGGATCAAGAGACGGAGAGATCAGTACACTTACTGTGATGAGCAATGTATAGAATTATTGAATCATTATATTGTACACCTGAAACTAATGTAACACTGTATGTTAATTATATTTCAATTCAAAATTAATTAGTAATTATTTTTTAAGATGGAGAGATCAAGGTCAGGGAGGGAGGAAAGGAGGGAAGGTGGAATTAAGAAAAGGTGAATGGAAAAAAATAGGTATGAGAGAGGGGCAGCATGAAAGAATCTCCCCTTTTGGCCTGGAGAATCTGTCACAGTGTTGCTGGTAAAGTCTTGTATGAGAGATTTCTGGAATATGTGGCTGGAAAAGTCCTGAGGTAGCAACACTGCCTCCTTGTGGTCACCACCAGACTTAATCCAGGTGCACATGGCCCTCAGGAGCCTCCTCCAATGACATGACAACAAAATGTAGTGGTATGAAGGTGCCTGACTGGCTCAATCAGAAGAGCATGTAAGTCTTGATCTCGAATTCATGAGTTCAAGCCCCATGCTGGGCATAGGGCTGACTTTAAAAGAATGTAGTGGTGTCTGTCTTTGGATTTTGTGATTTTTATCATTCTCTTTGTGCTGTTCAACATATTTCATAATGTGGAAATTATTCAAATATTAAACACTTTAAAAATGACCATTCAGAATCCTTTAGGTACTATCATAAATCCAACTCTTTGGGTCCAAGAGGGGCTCACCATTTAATGAGTTACTCCTCAGAATTGTTAGTACCTTAAAAAATAGCACATTGATTTTTTATGATTATATAGACAATATCAGGGAAGTTGGATAAGCTACAGGCATAAAAACAGAATTAAAAGATGTATCTATAACCTCATCACTTCATTATTCAGTTAATCAATTAATATTTTATGTATTTTAATTTTTTGAGAGAGAGAGAAAGACAGGGCACAAGTGAGCAAGAGGAAGAGAGGGAGAGAGAGAGAGAGAGAAGCGGGGCTCACCCAAAGTGGGACTCGTGTTTACCCAAAGCAAGGCTTGTGTTAACCTGAAGCAGGGCTTGAGCTCACCTGATGTGGGGATAGAGCTCACCTGATGCAGGGCTGGAACTCACAAACCGAGAGATCATGATCTGAGCTGAGGTCAGATGCTTAACTGACTGAGCTACCCAGGTGCCCATGTATTTTAATGCTTTTAATTATACAAATGCTACAACTACTACTGATGATGATGATGATGATGATGATAGTAATAATTATAATGGCTAAGTGCTCTCTTTGTGCCAGATCAGTTTTAAGTGCTAAATGTATTAGCTGCTCTTCACAGAAACCCATGTGTAGATATATCATTATCTCCATTTTACATGGGGGAAACTGAGGCCTTGAACAATTAGGTAATATGGCTAACATGGTCCCATAGTTAGAAATACTGCCAGAGTTTAACCAACCCAAGCTGCCTTAAATGTGCATGTGTGAGGGTGTGACTACAGCATGTGATCAATGTAACTAAAGGGTTGTAACATACAGCTGTTTTAAAACCTAGTCAGGTGGGGTAAGTGGGTAAGTGGGGATAACCCTTCCTTGCCACGGGGAGGACATTTTGGTTATGCATCCATCTATGGATGTTTATCCATACATCGATGGATGGACATTTTGGTTGCTCTACCTCTTGCCATTGTAAATCTGCTGCTATAAACACGAGTGTGCAAATAGCTCTTCAAAACCTTGCTTTCAATTTTTTGGGATGTATATTCAGAAATAGAATTGCTGGATTATACAGCAATTTCCCTCTTACTTTGAAGACCTGCCATACTGTTTTCCATAGCTGCTGTACCATTATATTCCCATGTGTACTGTGTACCATTACAGTACACAAGGGTTCCTATTTATCCACATCCTTTCCAACACTTACTATTTGTTATTTATTTTGATAGTAGTCATCCTAATGGGTGTGAGGTGATTTCTCATTGTGGCCAGTTTAACCTTTTGAGAGAGGCTTTCTCTCCTTCTGGGAGCCTGACAGTGTTACTAATCCCAAAGTGTTTATAAGCAAATAGACAACATAAGCTATATAAATTGAGTGATCATTAGTAGAATGCAGATTTTTAAGATATTCACGAATAACTGCGACACAGAGAGAACACATTAAATGTATTTCAAGGGAAATTTTTTTAAATAAAAGGAGCAGATTCAGAATCTCCAATCTACACACTCCCTACTCTATCTTCATGGGATCACCCACAATCAGATACGTTGAATTCTGAAGGCCTGAGATCACCTTTACATTTAATTTCTTTCCATCCACATGAACAGCCAATTGCTCTAACTAGTCATCTTTCTTTGTGGCGATGCTAGATTTTAAGCCAAACCCCTTGTCTAAGTCTGGACTCTGATTTTTCTCTAAACCAAAGCATGGTGGGCCCTGAATTTTAAATGATTTTGTTTCCCACTTCAGATACTGTGTGCTGCCACTCACAGCAATTCAGGAGCACCCCAGGGTCTGATATAAATTTCTGACTGACCTTCAACACATCTACCTAAGATTCAGTGTTAATAACATATTTGTCCTCAACTCTGAATAATCCCCCCAAATTTATGGATACAATTCTCGATTTATTCCTGGAGAACTTCATCAATTTCTTTTCAGAATCCTGAACTGAGAATTAGAGAATGTAGGATCCTTTGGAGGAATTAATAATAGTTTAGTCCAACCATTAACATTTTATACTTTTTCCATCAAGCTTGCCTCAATGTAGCTTCCATTTTTCCAACCAGTAGAAATGTGTCTCTGCCAACAGTTTGCTAACAAGCTTCCTGTGAAGGACTCTCTGATGGTAGGAATAAGAGGAGGAAGTAGGGTTTGCCAAATGGGGTGTCACTCCTAGTAATTCTAATTCCTAAAGTGCTGTAATACAAGAAATGAGCCAAAATTGAGGAAGGAGGGGAATAGAAGTTTAGAAGTACAAAAAAAAAATCAAGAATATATCTTGGAGGAGTTAAGCAGAGGCAGGGGAAAGGAGAAGGGAAAGACAGCAATGAGGAAATGAAGCAAACGCAGAAAATCTTCAATCCTGTAGACCGCCCTGTGTGCTTCACAGACCAAGGGTGGGCTGTAAAGGGGCTGTCCTTTTGTCTGGCTCTTTTGTGAGGTGCCTGTGTATCAGTGCTTCTTCAGATCTGCTCGACAAAAGGCTGCCGGAGGGGATCTTTAGGCTATTGCCTCATGGGCATATTACAATAAAACCTCAGGAGTCCCGAATGGTCTAAGCATTCGTTTGTATGCCTCAACATCTCTTTACGAATGAACGAATGAACGAGGTCAGCAGGTTGTGAAGAGGAGCATGGCTGAACAGCTATTAGTGAAGAGTTAGAATTAAGGTCCTTCAGGGCTTAACTGAAGAAAGACTAACTAGCATGCAAAACATGAAACCAGAACAGAAGCCACCTCTTGTCTATGAAACTCAAAGGTAGGGAGCATGAAGCTTGGTGAATCATTGGCATATCAGATGCAAGGCTTAGAGAAGTACGATATTTGCCAGGTCTGGGTATGAGGCTAATGTCACCAGCCTTAGTCACAATCCAGTCAAGATCAGAAACTAGAAGTGACTGAGCCCACCGCTGGAGCAATATCAGTGTGCAGCTGAGCAAAGTTCTGATAAGTCTGGGATGAATACCCACTATTAAATTGAGGAGCCCAATAAATGATTATTGGTCAATATTCATTGACAACCCAAATGAATATTAGCAATTTAATCATAATGCAAACTCTAAATTTTGGGGTGACTTAAGAAATACACCCTTGGGGTCCCTGGATGGCTCAGTCCGTTAAGCATCTCTCAGTTTCAGCTCAGGTCATAATCTCACGGTTTCATGAGTTTGAGCCCTGCATCAAGCTCTGTGCTGATGGTGCAGAGCCTGCTTGGGGTTCTCTCTCTTCTCCCACTCTCTCTCTGCCCCTCCTCCGCTCACGCTGTCTCAGTCTCTCTCTAAACAAATAAACTTAAAAAAATTTTTTTAAATAGAAAAAAGAAATACACACTTAACTGAACTTTTCATTCATTTTTTTTTTCACTCTCATCTCACATTTTGTCTTTTGGCATGTCAAGCTTGAGGGTACCAAGGGTTTGTCTTTGGAAAGAATTTGGGTGATTTCAGCCAGATGGGAAATTGGACCATCTGGTGTTATCTCTACATAAGTCTAAATACCGTAAGAGTGACTAGCCAACTACCCCACCCAGGTAACACCACCAATTTTCTAGATTTACTGAATTTTTCCAAGAGCTGCACTTCATCATGGGAATTTATTTTCAAGCAGAGCACTGGTTTGCTTTGCTTGGATGAAGAAAAAAAAGGGATCGATGAAGGAATAAGATTTAAAAATGCAGTATTTTATTCTTAGTGTATATCTCATATTAGCCTTTCAGCTTTCTAAAATTATTAAAATGAGCAACAGTAGGACCTCATGAAGACCCAACCTTCTAGAGAGATCTGAACACTATAATTTGGAAGTTATGTAGTATCCCTTTTCCATATTTAATATATTATTTTTTCCAAATATGGAGATTCCTTTTGCAAGATTATCTCAGGATTGTATCAGGAGAATTCCCTTTGGATACTGTACTATAGTGTGGAAAAGAAAATTGCTTCCTCGACTTTTTTTTACCTGGCGAGTTCTCTAGGGATATATAAAATCAACAGCAACAACCACAACAAAAAAGAAGTCTAGTGATTCTAGAACAGATGTCAACAATGGGATTATTATTGCCAACTCATTTTTAAAAAATTTTTTTAACGTTTATTTATTTTTTGAGACAGAGAGAGACAGAGCATGAACAGGGGAGGGTCAGAGAGAGAGAGGGAGACGCAGAATCTGAAACAGGCTGCAGGCTCTGAGCTGTCAGCACAGAGCTAGACGCGGGGCTCGAACTCGGAGATCACGAGATCATAACCTGAGCAGAAGTCCAACGTTCAACTGACTGAGCCACCCAGGCGCCCCGCCAACTCATTTTTAAAGAAGTTCTTGAACAGTGACCCACAGGTACTTTGTCTCTTGAAAGAAATGTGTTTTGTGACTCTGATGCATTGCCTAGCTTGGACTTTAAGAGAGGCTCTAAGTAGGAGCCCAAATAAAAGACTCACCCAAGGATTGGTGGACAGAGAACATGACTTCCTTCTTCACTGGCTATTCTAAATACCTAATTCAGAGGATACAGAGTAGTATCAAAGGATAAATGAACAAACTATTTTCTTATCTGTACCTACCTCACTCCTAACTGCATATTTTTTACTTCTTTCACTTAAACAACTCACTTTTCAAATTATATCATTCGGGTATCTGGGTAGCTCAGTTGGTTAAGTTTCTGACTCTTGGTTTTGGCTCAGGTCATGATCTCGTGGTTTGTGAGTTTGAGCCCTGCAACAGGCTCTGTGCTGACAGCATGGAGCCTGCTTGGCTTTCCCCCCCTTCTCTCTCTCTCTCCCCCTCCCCCACCTCAAAATAAAAAATAAACATTAAAAAAATTTTTTTAAATTTTTTTTAATGTTTATTTATTTTTGAGACAGAGAGAGACAGAGCATGAGCAGGGGAGGGGCAGAGAGAGAGGGAGACACAGAATCTGAAGCAGGCTCCAGGCTCTGAGCTGTCAGCACAGAGCCTGACGCGGGGCTTGAACTCATGAACTGTGAGATCATGACCTGAGCCGAAGTCGGATGCTTAACCGACTGAGCCACCCAGGTGCCCCAATTTAAAAAATTTTTAATAAATAAATTATATCATCAGTTCTTTTCATCACTGTTTCTCCTCTTAAATCTCCTCTCAAATTTCCAGAGTGTGATATCAACTGTTTTCCATAGTTACTTTTACTTTTCCATTAATGTGTGATGCATTCATAACACTTCTAGGTAATATCACTCTGGCCAAGTCCCAAGTATACTCCTTTCTACATATGTTCTTTACAGGTTGCCTATGTCCAACATTCAAAAATTAGCTTATCTAGCTTCATTGTTCCTAAAGAAGATTTAATTCTTTTATTTATTATATATGTATATATGTATGTATGTATGTAATCTCTACACCCAACATGGGGCTTGAACTCATGACCCTGAGATCAAGAGTTGCATGCTCCTCTGACTGAGCCAGCCAAGTGCCCCAAGATTCAAGTTAGTGAAGAAGGTAAATTAAGGCTTATTTTCATAAAATTCCCTTTTTGTAAGTACATGACTCCTCAACGGAACCTAGGAAGATATGATTGAGGCTAACTTTGAGATCCAATGCCATTTATTAGAACTGACACATAGGGTAAAACATGAAATGAGATATCAGCAAGTGTTAGTGGCCAACAATCTGTCTCAGAGCATTCTTAATAATTTGTTGTTTAAAAAAATGGTTACAAACAGAGGGAGGGAGGCAAACCATAAGAGATGCTTAAATACAGGGAACAAACTGGGGTTGATGGGGGGGTGGGGGAGAGGGGAAAATGGATGATGGGCATTGAGGGGGCACTTGTTGGGATGAGCACTGGGTGTTGTATGTAAATGATGAACCACGGGAATCTACACCCGAAACCAAGAGCACACTGTATACACTGTATGTTAGCTAACTTGACAATAAATTATATTTAAAAAAATAATTTGTTGTTATACTTCCACCTAAGTTTTGTGCATGTGTGAGTGTCACAGGGTATGGTTGATGTTGATATGAGTCACAACAATCACATGTCAGATGTTTCCTATTGGCAATTCCCTACATCTCAATGGAGGTAATTTCAGTCACCTTTTCAGAAATGGTTATATATTTGGCTATGTGTTGCAAATAAGTGATGTAATGCAGGGATTGTAGCAACAGATATTTCATCCATTCTCTATTTTGAGAGGGGGCATTTTGATCAAATCTATCAATTAAAATTGAATCATAAATTCAGGCTTTGTGGTTAGTACCATGTATGTACAGGTAACCTGGTTTATGTTTCAATCATTTTTAGCTTTTCCAATATTAACTAATCAGAAACTTAGGAACATTCTCACATCCATCTCTTTTTCCATAAAGAGGATTATACTGTACACTGCATGTAATATAGCTTAAGAAAATGACCACTGCTTTCTTCCAAAATCAGCAGATTTCCACCAAAAGGGCTCCATTTATGGAAAGACTATTTTGAGTGACTTGATTTCATGCAGTGTTCTCTTCATTTTTACCTTCCATACACATATACGATTGCAAGTCATTTATTAGTGATTTATTTAAATGAAAATGGGTCAGTCAGGAATGTCCTCAGTTGTTGATGTGCTCCATGGCTGACTCTGTTTACTGGATATAGTACTTTTGGTATGAGAGCAACCGAAAGCACAAAAAGCTAATTGTTGAATGAGACTGGGGAAAGGAGATAGAATGACCAAGTTAGGAGCCTCTAGAATGATCTGGTATATCCTCAAGCTGGCCTAAGCAGTGTCCCTGGAGGACCCTATTCTTCCACTCCCATCCTCCACCCATGGCTCACAATGACCCAGGTATGTGTGTGTGTAGTACAAGGCGTGTTGCTGTATTACTTCATTCCTTCCCCACCTATGCCCCCCTCAACCTATTTGGCGTTGAAATATTTGTTTGATTTGATTGTGACCCTCTTATGACTTCATTTGAGTCAGCATATATTTTGACGGGGAAAAGCAAGCCCGACAATATCAGAAACAGTTAGGAAGGGTCTCTCCACCCTTCAAAACTATCTTCCTCTGTGGTCTGCTGAGGACCCAGATTGTGAATTCCAGGAATTAGATCAAGCACTCTGTGCCGTCTCAAACCATTTGTTTTAAATAATGAGCATACTCCCTGTTCAACCTGACAATCACTTGCAGTTTTATAGAATAAAGAGACAAAGGTGATGACCATGTGTTGCCAACATTTTCTGAAAAATTCGATGCTTTATGTTTCCAGAAAAATATTAGCAAGTTAAGTATGTCCAAAGCGAAACAAATAACCAGCTCTTTTCCAACCAACTTCTGGTAATGTGCACCCCTCCCACCAAAGATGCACACACACGCATTGTTACTACCGAAAGCTGGGTGAGTATATCAAGCATATGAATGTGTGACTGAGCCAGGACATAAACAACTATAATCATAATCAGTGACTAACTCAATGGAAAATGCCTTCTCTTGAAGTTCTCTTGAACTACAGAACATATTCTTTACATCAATAGTGTTTAACCTTGACCACACATATAGAATCACTTAGAAAGCAGTTAAAAACAGATGCTGGGACACCTGGTTGGCTCAGTCAGTAAAGCATGTGACTCTTGATCTCAGGGTTGTAAGTTTAAGCCCCACATTGGGTGTACAGATTAGTTCAAAATAAAATCTTAAAAAAAATCTGGATGCTAGGGCCATAGCCCACACGGTTAAATCAAAATCTTTGAGGACTGAGTCCAGTATGCCATAGTTTTATAAACTCCCCAGGTCATTCTAATGTGCAGCCAAGTTTGAGACTCAGTGCTTTACAAAATAGTTTGCAACTGGGAAAACCATTGCAGGAAGTTTGTGTTTCTATAATGGACACAGATCTGACATAATACAGATCTCCAAAAATACACACTCACTTTGATAAGATATACATTTGTGGCAGATGTGATATTTTCCTAACTAAGATGTTTTAATATGGGCTGTGGTTCTTTTTTTTTTTTTTTCTTTTTCAACGTTTTTTTTTATTTATTTTTGGGACAGAGAGAGACAGAGCATGAACGGGGGAGGGGCAGAGAGAGAGGGAGACACAGAATTGGAAACAGGCTCCAGGCTCCGAGCCATCAGCCCAGAGCCTGACGCGGGGCTCGAACTCACGGACCGCGAGATCGTGACCTGGCTGAAGTCGGACGCTTAACCGACTGCGCCACCCAGGCGCCCCTGGGCTGTGGTTCTAAGAGCAAATGTTCTTTATCCACAAACTGCTCTCATAGGGCTAGGGGTTCTGATATGATGCATTCTTCCCATGGTGCATATTAGCATATACAGTAAAGCCCACAGAGACAGGCTTCATTAGCAGGATGCCAGTGGAGTCAGGGGGAAAAAATCAATGCAGCCCACTTACTGCCAGCATTGCAAAGCATGTGATATTTAATATTTGCGAGAGTGCAATGCTGAAATGCCATTTCCTATTGATTTGCATTCTGTGGTAAGGTGGTAGGAAGGCACAGCTGTCTTTTAAGAGCTCTCCAAACCCATCAATGTGGTTTTCATGCTATTATCATATTTAGTGTTGTTACTGGTCTCAGTTTTATATTCCCAAATTCTGATACGGTGACATGTGTTGCTAATTACTTATTAAATAAGAGTTTGGTTGTACTCTTCAGGAACCTGAGTACTTCCCCAGTATAATCTTTATTTTCCCAATTTATATGCTTCTGAAATCTGCATAACTTGAGATGAAGTACTGAATCATCCCAGGTGCTTATTTTGCTAAGGTAGTTTCCCACTATTCTGCTATTTATCCTTTATTTTTCACTTATTTAAGTCAGTGTTAAAAGTCTAAAGAGCGAAGACAGGGAGATGAAATAGTGTACAGTTGATCCGTGAACAACATGGGGCTTAGGGGCACCAACCCCCTGCACAGTCAAAAATCCACATATAACTTCTCAATCTCCAAAAACTTAACTGCTAATAGCCTAACTGCTGACTGGACGCCTTACCGATAACATAAACAGTTAACACATATTTCTCATGTTTTATGTAATATATACCGTATTCTTATAGTAAAGTACTCCAGACAAAAGAACATTATTTTATTTCTTGTAAGTTTAGTTATTTGAGAGAGAGAGAGAGAAAGAGAGAGAGCGAGAGCGAGCGAGTGAGCGAGCGAGCAGGGGAGGGGCAGAGAGAAAGGGAGAGAGAAAATGCCAAACAGGCTTCATGCTGTTTGTGTGGAGCCTGAAGCGGGGCTCCATCCCATGAATCGCGAGATCATGACACAAGCTGAAACGGAGAGTCAAACGCTTAACTTACTTAGCCACCCAGGAGTTCCAAGAAAACATTATTTAAAAAAACATGATAAGGAAGAGAAAGTACATTTGCAGTTCTGCATGGTATTTATCTAAAAGAATCTACATACGAGTGGACCTGCACAATTCAGACCTGTATTGCTCAATGGTCAACTGTACACTCAGCTGGGACTGCAGTGACCATGTGTATGAGGATGCTTTAGGACCACAGGAAAGGAACTGAATAGACATTTCTCTATAGAAGACATACTGATGGCCAACAGGTTTATAAAATGGTGCTCAACTCAACTAATCATCAGGGAAATGCAACAAAACCACAATGGTATATCCCCTCACATGTCTTAGAATGGCTATTATCAAAAAGAGAAAAGATAAATACTGATGAGGATGTGAAGTAAACGTATCCCTTGTTGGTGAGAATGTAAATTGGTAAAGCCATTATGGAAAAGAGTATGGTGGTTCTTCAAATAATCACAACCAGAACTACCGTATGATCCAGCAATCTCACTTAAGGATATACATAGAAAGGAACTGAAGTAAGTGTTTTGATGACATCTGTGTCAGACCTCTGACTTTGAGAACTGTAAGATAATAACTTTGTATTTAAGCCACTAAATCGGTAGTAATTTGTTACAGCCACAATAGGAAATGAATACACATGCCATCCCTAGATTCTAGATTTGAACCTTACCTGAGATCAAGGCATCCCTACCCCAAACTCCATCAGAGTCAGCATTTATTCATAAAGAGGAGATAAAGAGGGATTACCTGTTGGATAGGTGAACATAGTGCTTGCCACAGAAGGCTTCCCATTGTACTTATCATGTATTGTAAATTTGTCTGTTCATGTAGCTTCCTCTTCCCTTAAACTATGAACTCCTCATAAACATGAATGGACCAGGACATATCCATGTTTATATTTATATTGTCTATCATGGGACCTGACCTATTGTAGGTTTCAATGATTTTAAAATTAGTGGATAATAGAATAAATATAATTATCAAAGTCATGATTTTGAAAAGCACTGGGCTAGGAGAAAAAAAAAGCTTTTTCTTTCTACTGTACAGATATTAGAATGCTTTCCTTGTGGGTCTGCCACTCCTCGGCCCAATACTTTGTACAGTCAACTGTATTTTTTTGATGATTTAAAAAATCAGATATCCATAACGACCCTGTATTTTATAAAATTTAGCTAGCTTTAGGAGGGATCATGATTCAGTTTTAGAGAACAAAAGTGTCATTCTCCAAAGTATCAAAATTTCATGAATTATCTTATAAAATTGGATCATGGGCACTACAATTTTCTCTTGGGTGCTGGGAGATTGAGATACTGAAGGTTGTATTAGAATATTAAAAGTTTTGACTTCATTATCTAAAGTATACACCTTCCCAAAAATCTCAAGCAATTAATTTTTCATCAAAATGCAAAAAGTTTCTGAATGCGAAGTTTGCAAATATCTCTTCTTATCCTCAAAGAAACTAAACATAGTAAGAATAAATCTTAGCCCTATTTTAATTATAATTATTGTAATTATATAATGTAGGTTGTTATTCTACATACACAATAACATTATTTACCCTTTAGATAATCCATTTGTCTGAAGAAAAAAAAACTAAGATGCTTTGTTTTCTAGTAATTTTCAATAGTTGAGTCTATTAAAATGAAAGTATGCCTGTCTGTTATTCCTTTACAGCTAGCGAATGTATGGTCTCAGGACACTTTCCATAATGACTGATTATAAGACCAGGAACCAATTTTAATTAAATCCAGTGATTTAACAAATCTGTCAAGAACTGAATATCTATAATTATAGTCAATATGGGAGCTTGCTATTTTCCAAATTAGAGAATAGTGGGGACAAATTTGAAGCGAAAAATTC